>NC_053023.1:493582506-493802871 GCF_003073215.2 Triticum urartu | reverse complement strand
TAGCAAAGATAGTAGTGACTTCGAGGGTATGATCATCTTGCCTGCACAGTTGTCAGAGTTGACTGGATCCTCGAAAGCAAACTCAACGGGCTCCTCGTTAGCGAACTCGTCTCCTGGCTCTACCCAAACAAGACAAACAAGCAACAAGGACACAAATCAACCACGTGCAAGGATCAACAAGATGATGCAAAGATGATATGCTATGTGGGACGCGATGCGGGATGCATATGCAAGATGTGACAAGGAATGCATGAACCTGGCTTCAACTTGGAAATCCAAGTGTGCCACTGGAAAGATGAGATGAAATCGCTTGAAAACGATATAAAGAACGCCGGAATCGGAGTTACGGTTTGGAAATGGCAAGCGATTCAAATATAACATCGGTCTACGATTTACAACAAGTAGCCATCTAAATGCAACGAAATGAACATGTTACAACACTCAAACATGACAACAAAATACATGGCAGGGATGCATTCATAATGCTTAACAAAAGTCTAGCACTGAGCTACGGCCAATTCATCCATTAACAGGTTCAAACAAGCATGGCAAAAATGCATATGACAAACAGATCTCACACTTGGTGAAATTAACACTTGTCTGGAATTTCAGATCAGGTAGCACTCTTCGGAGCAACAAAACTACATGCTACAGGACCTGAACATGGAAAAGTAGAGCATGGCATGGAGCTACTCAAAGAGCTTAACAAAAGTCCCTTAGTGACCTTGGGCCAAAAGGGATCAGAAAAAACGATTGCAAGCATGTGAACATGGCAAAAACATAATCAGTTTTCAGACTTAGTGAAAACTGGAACATGCTGAAACATAACTCAAGTAGGCATGTTTACAAGCTCGATGCACTCACTATGGAGCAAGTCATGACCAACTAAGCATACATCTACCAAGAACACCCAAAATGCAAGCTAGACATGGCAAGAACAATAGCATAGCATGCACGGATCAACTACAACATCATCGGCAAAATTGCAAACAAGTTGACAATCTGCCCAGATTCACAAAGTAGCAAAAGTAGAGCTCGATTGACTCAAGCTAGGGTGCTCCATAATTGCAAACAAAGACATGGATGGATAGAGCACTACAATATTAACAAAACATCCTTACTGATGATCCTCAAAAGAGGCACGGATCACTAGAAAACAACATGAACATATGGCCATATGAGATAAACAGCTCAAGGACTTAGTGGAAATGCTAAGTCCCTGAAATCAGAATTACCAAGTGCACCACTTTGCAAGCTCGTGCTAGTCACCACACACATCACAAAAATACATTTGTTGCACCTCTGGAAAGATGACAAAACCCTTAACAAAACATATGTAGAGCTCATGGGCATATCATGCACACAATAATCATGGCAAAAATGACAAAAAGCTAAAAGGAGTAACAGATCTGACAAATTATCTCAAGTAGCCCTCTTCTAACAGCATTTCGAGCATCAAGATGAGCTCAAATGAAAATGATGCAATGGAATGAAATGATGTACTCTCTAAGTTGAACATTTTGATATGCTATATGCCAAAAACGGAGTTACGGATGCGGAGATACGAGGCTATGAATAGGAGCACATGGATCTGAGATTTCGAGGACTTAGTAGAAATTCAACCTCCCAGATCTAGGGTTTGCACGTGCCCCGAGGTTCGCCGGGATCTCGCTGGAGCCTTGCCGGCGTTGATGGCCGTCCGGCGGCCGGAGTAGAGGGAGGAAGAGGGGGGCCGGCTCGGGGCTCGCTGGAGCGCTGGAGACGGGTGGCGTGGCGGCGCGAGGCCGAGGCGGCGGTGGCGTGCGGAGGCCGAGGCGACGATGGCGCGTGGCGGCGGGAGGTGCGACGGTGTGGGCGGCATGGCGGCGCGACGGAGAAGCAGCGGCGGCGGGGCGCGGTAGGCGGCGGGGGCGGAGGCGCGGGGCGGCGCCCGGATCTGGGCCGCGGGGGCCGGATCTGGGCCCTCCGGGCCACGGCGGCGCGCGGGTGGCAGCGGTGACGTGGCAGGCGTGGAGTGGGCGGCGGCGATGTGTCCGGCCAGGGCGGACGTGTCCGGCCGGCGCGGAGATGATTTTTAGGGTTTCGGACGAGGGGGTCCGGATTTTCGGGGAGAGGCCTTTAAATAGAGGTAAAGGGAGCTAGGAGAGTCCAAATGAGGTGCGGTTTTCGGCCACGCGATCGTGATCGAACGCTCTAGATGATGGAGAAGTCTTAGGTGGGTTTTGGGCCAAATTGGAGGGGTGTTGGGCTGCAACACACACGAGGCCTTTTCGGTCCCTCGGTTAACCGTTGGAGTATCAAACGAAGTCCAAATGGTACGAAACTTGACAGGCGGTCTACCGGTAGTAAACCAAGGTCGCTTGGCAAGTCTTGGTCCAATCCGGAAATTTTTAATCCCCACACACGAGAGAAAGGTAGAAATGACCACCGGAGAAGAACGAAGCGCCGGAATGCAAAACGGACAACGGGGGAAATGCTCGTATGCATGAGATGAACACGTATGCAAATGCAATGCACAAGATGACATGATATGAGATGCATGAAAACGAAAACAACACACAAAGACAAGACCCAAACCCGAGAAAATAAAATAACTTAATGCCGAAACGGCAAGAGTAGGAGTACAAATTGGGAAAGTAACATCCGGGGTGTTACAATGTATTTTGTTAATCGGCGTGAATCTAACCTTTATCAGATCTAAAATTAGTTGTAGCAAAATATTAAAGTCACCAATGTTGATTTTTGTAAGGAAAACTGCCTGGTAGTTTTGCATACTAAGTTGCATGAATGTACTATCTCATATCACGCACATTACTGAATTGTAGTGCTTCTCTGGTTGCCCATTCATTCATTGTGTCAATGTTGCTTTCATATTACCTTTACCTGGCTGATGATAGTTGTGCCATATTGTGTTAATTTGGTGTAGGCTAGTTGCCCAAATGTTCATTGTGTCAATGTTGCTTTCCTATTATCTGACTTGGCCAATGATAGCAATGCTAGTGTGTTAATTTTGTGCAGGTTGCTGAAGATAAGAAAACAAACTCTGAAAACAGCAAGGCAACCCCATTGTTTCTTTCCAGTAAATCTAGGCCAGGTAATATGGCAATAAATCATGATTAATCTGTTTGGTTCCCGTCCTAATTTATGTTATGATGTAGTGGTCGAGACACTCTCCACTATCAATAATACAAGATTGCCAAAATCGCCATCTGAATCTGTTCAGTATCCTCTGTCTCGAATGCAATGGAATAAATGTATGTTTGTGAACCAATTAATGGCTAAAGCAATGATGGAAATGGTGGATGAATCAGAGGTGCATAGTCATGCGACACAACAACTGATCAATGTTTTCAGAGACAGTGTAGCAAAGCAGCAAGAACTTGCCCACATGCTTATGGGCGTCATCTGTGCTGAGGTTGCAGATTGTGACGTTGTAGATGGTTAGGTTATGCTCATTTATTTGCACTGGCATCAATCTTTGATTGCCTAGTGGATGTAATTTCCTGTAATATATGCTGGATGTCCAACGTTATTCCCTGTATGTCATACCTTTGCTTGATCGGTTTTGGTCCTGTGCATAATTGCTCATTGTAATGGGCTCAAATTATCTAATTTGGCCTAAAGACATGAACGGACTTTAGTGGGCCCATTAAGTTAATGGGCCGTTACTAGGCGGAAAGTTAATGGTCGACCCTCTTACCTCCCGGGTCGTTAACAGGCCGACATCGAAGCAGGCAACAGGTGGCCCCAATTTATTTCACGGGCCGTTAACAGGCCTTTACTAAGTTTGGGCTACATATGGCCCAACTATACTGTAGGCCTTTAGCAGGCCGAAAGAGATAGCGGGCTTGTACTGGACCATGAAGAGCATGGGCCGCTAAGAGGCCGAAAGTCAGATCGTATTGTAAACGGCCCAACTGTGTTGTGGGCCTTTAGCAGGCCGAAAGAGAAACCGGGATGGTATTGGACCATGAAGGGCATGGGCCGTTAAAAGGCCAAAACTAAGGTCCGACTACAAATGGCCCGACTCATTTATGGTCCGTTAACAGGCCGAAAGGCACACAGGGTCGGGAATTGGCCCAACACTTAAATGGGTCGCTAAAAGGCCAAAACTCATGTCCGACTACAAATGGCCCAACTGATTTATGGGCCATCAATAGGCTGAAAGTGACACCAGGCCAGAAATTGGCCCAACACTTAAATGGGCCACTAAAAGGCCGAAACTCAGGTCCGACTACAAATGGCCCATTAGATTTATGGGCCGTCAACAGGCTGGAAGACACACCGGTCCGGAAATTAGCCCAATATTTAAATGGGTCGCTAAAAGGCCGAAAGATGTACATCCTGAAAAATGGCCCATCCATTAAATAGGCCGTTAATAGAATCTCATCGGTCCGATATTGAGCCCAAATATATAGCGGGCTGTTAACGGGCTCGAACTGACGATGGGCTGCAATGGTGTCAAATCTTTAACGGGCCGTTGACGGGCCGAATTGGCACATCTCGTATGGGACGTGGGCTTAAATGGACCTGACACAAGTAGGCCTTATATGGGCCGGCCTGCTAATTTTTACTGGGCCGACCTTTTTCACCAAAATGGGCCATTGTTGGGACGTGCCACGTGTCGACCTATCATAGGCGCCTCCTGTCCAATGAGTGGATGACATCTGTCCCAACGGTGAGGCAACACGTGTTTCCTTCGGCCAATCAGAATTTTACACGTGGAAATTCCCCATTGGTCAGGGTTGTTAACGGGTTATCGGATCCAAAATCCAACCCGATAGCTTAACGGCGTTCCGTTACGGTGGATGCCACGTGTCGGTCACCCTTGACGAAAGCACTTCTATGACGCGTGATTTATCGCCATGGAAGTGGACACTTCCATGATGATAATTTTGGTAATGTCATGGAACACTTCTACGACAGCACAAGTATGACTATCTTGATTCTGTCATAAAATCGTCATGGATGTACATGCATGACAAAAAATGCGACCTACTGTGACAAACACGTATCATCACGGAAGTGTATTTTTTGTAGTGTATATCGTAGCGGTGCTTAGGCGAAGCCCTGCATCGGTAGCAACATCATCACCGTCAACATGCGTCGTGCCGACGGAACTCCCCCGTGAAGCTCTGCTGGATCGGAGTTCGTGGGACGTCATCGAGCTAAACGTGTGCTGAACTCGGAGGTGTCGTGCGTTCGATACTTGGATCGGTCGGATCGTGAAGATGTTCGACTACATCAACCGCGTTCTCATAACGCTTCCGCTTACGGTCTACGAGGGTACGTGGACGATACTATTCCCTCTCATTGCTATGCATCACCATGATCTTGCGTGTGCGTATTTTTTTTGAAATTACTACGTTCCCCAACAGTGGTATCAGAGCCAGGTTTATGCGTAGATGTTATATGCACGAGTAGAACACAAGTGAGTTGTGGGCGATACAAGTCATACTGCTTACCAGCATGTCATACTTTGGTTCGACGGTATTGTTGGATTAAGCGGCCTGGACCGACATTACGTGTACGCTTACGCGAGACTGGTTCTACCGACGTACTTTGCACACAGGTGGCTAGCGGGTGTCAGTTTCTCCAACTTTAGTTGAACCGAGTGTGTCTACGCCCGGTCCTTGAGAAGGTTAAAACAACACTAACTTGACAAACTATCGTTGTGGTTTTGATGTGTAGGTAAAAACGGTTCTTGCTCAGCCCATAGCAGCCACGTAAAACTTGCAACAACAAAGTAGAGGACGTCTAACTTGTTTTTGAAGGGCATGTTGTGATGTGATATGGTTAAGACATGATGCTATATTTTGTTGTATGAGATGATCATGTTTTGTAACCGAGTTATCGGCAACTGGCAGGAGCCATAAGGTTGTCGCTTTATTGTATGCAATGCAATCGCCATGTAATTGCTTTACTTTATCATTAAGCGGTAGCGATAGTCGTAGAAGCAATAGTTGGCGAGACGACAACGATGCTACGATGGAGATCAAGGTGTCGCGCCGGTGATGATGGTGATCATGACGGTGCTTCGGAGATGGAGATCACAAGCACAAGATGATGATGGCCATATCATATCACTTATATTGATTGCATGTGATGTTTATCTTTTATGCATCTTATTTTGCTTAGATCGACAGTGGCATTATAAGATGATCTCTCACTAAATTTTAAGGTACAAGTATTCTCCCTGAGTATGCACCATTGCGAAAGTTCATCGTGCCGAGACACCACATGATGATCGGGTGTGATAAGCTCTACGTTCACATACAACGGGTGCAAGCCAGTTTTGCATATGCAGAATACTCGGGTTAAACTTAACGAGCCTAGCATATGCAGATATGGCCTCTGAACACTGGAGACCGAAAGGTCGAGTGTGAATCATATAGTAGATATGATCAACATAATGATGTTCACCATTGAAAACTACTCCATCTCACGTGATGATCGGACATGGTTTAGTTGATTTGGGTCACGTGATCATTTAGATGACTAGAGGGATGTCTATCTAAGTGAGAGTTCTTAAGTAATATGATTAATTGAACTTTAATTTATCATGAACTTAGTCGTGATAGTATTTGCATAACTATGTTGTAGATCAATAGCTCGCGATGTAGCTCCCCGTTTATTTTGATATATTCCTAGAGAAAAACTAAGTTGAAAGATGTTAGTAGCAGTGATGTGGATTGGATCCGTGATCTGAGGATTATCCTCATTGCCGCATAGAAGAATTATATCCTTGATGCACCGCTAGGTGACAGACCAATTGCAGGAGCAGATGCAGACGTTATGAACGTTTGGCGAGCTCGATATGATGACTACTCGATAATTTAGTGCACCATGCTTTACGGCTTAGAATCGAGGCTTCAGAGACATTTTGAATGCCAGGAGCATATGAGATGTTCTAAGAGTTGAAATTAGTATTTTAGACTCATGCCCATGTCGAAAGGTATGAGACCTTTGACAAGCACTTTGCCTACAAAGATGGAGGAGAATAGCTCAACCAGTGAGCATGTGCTCAGATTGTCTGGGTACTGCAATTGCTTGAATCAAGTGGGAGTTAATCTTCCAGATAAGATAGTAATTTATAGAGTTCTCTAGTCACTATCACCAAGTTACTGGAACTTCGTGATGAACTATAATATGCAAGGGATAATGGAAACGATTCCCAAGCTCTTCGTGATGCTGAGACCAACGAAGGTAGAAATCAAGAAAAGCATCAAGTGTTGATGGTTGACAAGACCATTAGTTTCAAGAAAAAGGGCAAAGGGAAGAAGGGGAACTTCAAGAAGAACAGGAAGCAAGTTGCTGGTCAAGTGAAGAAGCCCAAGTCTAGACCTAAGCCTGAGACTAAGTGCTTCTACTGCAAAGGGACTGGTCACTGGAAACAGAACTGCCCCAAGTATTTGGCAGATAAGAAGAATGGCAAAGTGAACAAAAGTATATTTGATATACATGTTATTGATGTGTACTTTACTAGTGTTTATAGCAACCCCTCAGTATTTGATACTAGTTCAGTTGCTAAGATTAGTAAACTCGAAACGGGAGTTGCAGAATGAACAGAGACTAGTTAAGGGTGAAGTGACGATGTGTGTTGGAAGTGGTTCCAAAATAGATATGATCATCATCGTACACTCCCTATACTTTCGGAATTAGTGTTGAACCTAAAATAAATGTTATTTGGTGTTTGCATTAAGCATGAATATGATTGGATCATGTTTATTGCAATACGGTTATTCATTTAAGTCAAAGAATAATTGTTGTTCTATTTACATGAATAAAACCTTCTATGGTCATACACTCAATATAAATGGTTTATTGAATCTCGATCGTAATGATACACATATTCATAATATTGAAGTCAAAAGATGCAATGTTAATAATGATAGTGCAACTTATTTGTGGCACTGCCGTTTAGGTCATATTGGTGTAAAGCGCATGAAGAAACTCCATGCTGATGGGTTTTTGGAATCACTTGATTATGAATCACTTGATGCTTGCGAACCATGCCTCATGGGCAAGATGACTAAGACTCCGTTCTCCGGAACAACAGAGCGAGCAACTGACTTATTGGAAATAATACATGTTGATGTATGCAGTCCGATGAGTGTTGAGGCTCGCGGTGGGTATCGTTATTTTCTGACCTTCACGGATAATTCGAGCAGATATGGGTATATCTACTTGATGAAACATAAGTCTGAAACATTTGAAAAGTTCAAAGAATTTCAGAGTGAAGTGAAATCATCGTAACAAGAAAATAAAGTTTCTGCGATCTGATCGTGGAGGAGAATATTTGAGTTACGAGTCTGGTCTTCATTTGAAACAAATGCGGAATAGTTTCGCAACTCACGCCACCTGGAACACCAGAGTGTAATGGTGTGTCCGAACGTCATAACCGTACTTTATTAGATATGGTGTGATCTATGATGTCTCTTACCGATTTATCACTATCATGTTACCGGTAACGAGATTGAACTAGGTATTGAGATATCAACGATCAAATCTCGGGCAAGTAACATAACGATGACGAAAGGAACAACGTATGCTGTTATGCGGTTTGACCGATAAAGATCTTCGTAGAATATGTGGGAGCCAATATGAACATCCAGGTTCCGCTATTGGTTATTGACCGGAGACGTGTCTCGGTCATGTCTACATAGTTCTCGAACCCGTAGGGTCCGCACGCTTAAAGTTCGGTGACGATCGGTATTATGAGCTTTTGTGTTTTGATGTACCGAAGGTAGTTTGGAGTCCCGGATATGATCATGGACATGACGAGGAGTCTCGAAATGGTCAAGACGTAAAGATCGATATATGAGACAATTATATTCGGACACCGAAAGTGTTCCGGGTGATTTCGGAGAAAACCGAAGTGCCAGAGGGTTACCGGAACCCCCGGGAGAAATATTGGGCCTTATGGGCCTTAGTGGAGAGAGAGGACTGGCCTAGGGCAGGCCGCGCACCCCTCCCCCTCTGGTCCGAATTGAACTAGGAGGGGGGGGGCGCCCCCCTTTCCTTCTCCCTCCCCCCTTCCTTTCCCCCTCCTAGTAGGAGTAGGAAAGAGGGGAGTCCTACTCCTACTAGGAGGAGGACTCCTCCTCCTGGCGCGCCATAGAGGGCCGCCGGCCTCCCCCTTGCTCCTTTATATACGGGGGCAAGGGGCACTTCTAGACACAGAAGTTGATCATTAATCCCTTAGCCGTGTGCGGTGCCCCCCTCCATCATAATCCACCTCGATTATATCGTAGCGGTGCTTAGGCGAAGCCCTGCGTCGGTAGCAACATCATCACCGTCAACACGCCGTCGTGCTGACGGAACTCTTCCGTGAAGCTCTGCTGGATCGGAGTTTATGGGACGTCATCGAGCTGAACGTGTGCTGAACTTGGAGGTGTTGTGCGTTCGGTACTTGGATCGGTCAGATCGTGAAGATGTTCGACTACATCAACCGCCTTCTCATAACGCTTCCGCTTACGGTCTACGAGGGTACGTGGACGATACTCTTCCCTCTCGTTGCTATGCATCACCATGATCTGGCGTGTGCGTAGATTTTTTTTGAAGTTACTACGTTCCCCAACACCAGGATCGCGTCAAACATGGCGTCGGGCGACGAGGCCGGCTGGGCGCCATCGTTTTCGTCCTCGACGGCGGCCTCGGCTCTCACGGCGTACTCCTCCAGAATGTTGGCCTCTCGTGGAGCAGGAGCTCGTGGGGCAGCGCGGGAGGCTGGGATCCGACGGCACTGTTGCGGATTCAAAACAGACACTGATAAGATCGTATTGCAGTTTTGCAATCTGTCACATGGTTGCCACATACATATTTTCATAAAGTAAAGTATCATTTGTTAAAAAAAAACTTACTCGTAACTTCAAAAAAAAGTCGCCTCCTCCCTTTTCCAACCCCCGCTCCCCACCAGGCCACTCCCTCCGTCTCTCGGCAGACGCAAAAAGGGATGAAAAACCAAACTTCTCCCGCAAGACTGGCTCGCACCAAATCGCATCGCCCTTCGAGTCGCCCCTCACTGATCCCTTCGCGTCCTGCTTCCCAAGCCACAGCCCCCAGGCCCCCACGCCCAGCTCCTCCCGCTCCGATTTCACAGCCGGCGAGCTAGCCATGTCGATTCGGCCGCTGTTGCTGCCGGAGCCGCCGGGCGAGGTGGATCGGGCGCCGGAGATCTTCGCGGGTGGCGTGGCCGCGGTGCGCCGCGCAGTCGTCATCGGGAACGGCTGCGCCGGCGCCGAGAACCAGTGCCTCGGCCTCGTCCGCGCCCTCGGCCTGGCCGACCGCCTCACGCTCTACGTAAGCAGAGCGCCGCCCCTCTCGTTTCCTCTCGTCCTGCTATGACTGTGTGACAGGATCGTTGTTAGTGCCCTTGTTAATCATGTCATCAGCTTAGCGTGGCATCGCGTATTGCGATTTAATTATTTGCTTAGTTAATTTTACTAGAATAAAGGCCGTTGCTTGCAACCAATTTACTTGCAACGGAGAAGATTAGGCGGATGTGTATAATTTAGTTACTGGAATTATGTTTTGTTTGAAGTACATGTACCAGGAGCCTATTCAGGTATTTTCTAAAAGTGAATTCTCTAGAAGAGGATCAAAAGTAGTGGATTCTAGAATTATCCGGTTGAGCCTATTCAGGTATTCCCTAAAAGTGAATTCTCTAGAAGAAGCTCTAAATATGTATTTGGCTTCTTGGATGCTTATCAGACGCCACAAAGCATTTCAGATGATGTGGCGTTTTGTTAGCTCTTCTTTTGCACTCAGCTTTGATAAGAGGTTGATTTGATCATCTTATATTTTTGCTGTAACATTATACTACCTTGACATGGCTGTTGTTAGATACTATGTTAGAGCATCTCTAGCAGAGTCACCATATTGGCAGCCTCCAAAACATGTAGGGAGCACGCTCCGTAATATTATGGAGGCTGCCGAGGCAACGCGCAAACTCAAATGCGCCATATTGCAGCCTCCATATTATTTTCTTTTTTTATTGCATCACCTCAATACTCATACACTCAATTTGAGGGATTGAACACTTGACTAAACATTGCGTTACAAAGTTGTTACATGGAGGGAGAAAAGTCGATTAATGACATTTTTATATCATATGTGTTCAAAATTTGTCTCTTTTACATATATTTAGTGACTATAGCTTGATTTTGAGCCCCATGTCGATGGTAAATGCCATGCACGGGGGCACATATGTGCCGAGTCTAGACGAGGCGGTGTGACAGTCCGTCGCGGTTCAGGCTGGAGCGGCGGAATTGGGTGACCTCGTCTTCGTCCCATTCCTGTCCCGTGCGGTCGTCGAGGTCGGGGATGGCTTTATAAGTGGGGGCAAGGCCCAATATGGCGTGATTCGTCCGAATCTGACCGTCTCTGTGTTGAGTTTGCGCCATCTGTCATGCTTCCTCTCCACCACAAAATCCGCCGATGCCTTCTCGTACTCAAGCTAGACAGCGTGGTCCCTCCCCGCCGCCAACGCCTGCCTGACGATGGTCTCGAAGATTTTGTTGTGGCAAGATCCCTCCTGCGCAGCCTCCAACGCGCCGCGGCAGTCCATCTCCTCATCGATTTCGGCGGCCTCTTCCTCCACTTCCTTGTCGAGCATCCGTTCCTCCTCCTCCAAGAGCGGAACCCAGTCCAGCTGAAGGGGAAGCGGCATGGTGAAAGTAGAGGCGAAGAGGAAGTGGAGCTCTGGGGCAACACGGGGTGGCGACGGCCTTTTTATAGGACCAGGCAGCGGGAAAACATGGCGGCAGATTGCACGGGCAGTTGGGCATGCGGCATCCGCCATTAATTGGCCCGTTTCCCGCTGAGATGAGCTTCTGCTGTCCGCGCTATTGGCATGGAAGGAAGATGGGCCGCACGGGAGGATGAGGAGAGAGGTGAAACTTTCCTCCTGCGTGGGCGGTTAGTGATGGAGCGCGCTCCAAAGCAACACCCCACGGCCTCCAAATATGGAGGCTCGGGGGGCTTGATTTGGAGCGGCCTCCATAAATTACGGCGATCCAGGGCGGGATGACGACTCTGCTAGAGCAGACTTTCCGGTCAAAATCGCCAAACAGGCGGTTAAGGATCGAGCCGATATGGCGACTCTACTAGAGTTGCTCTTATATGGCAACTAGTCATCATTCCTAAACGCAAGCTGCTAGAGAGTAAGAGCAACATGTTCAAGGCTTGGTTTTGGAGGTGTAATCATGGTTTAAGCACAACATAGCCTTGACCTCAGTAAGTAGTGTAAGAGGATTGCTTCTAGCTTTTAGAGGGGTTCGTTAATTGTCACTACAGTCTCTTCTTTTAAAACTTTTACCATGTCAGTGTTGTAGTCTGTTGCTGCAAATTAGGGGGGTAAACATTATTGTCACCCTGTCAAGTTAATTCTGAAACGTCTCATCCACTTAATTCTCAGATGGCGATTTTTGGATTTGGTACCGCTTAATTCTTGGCCTGGCCTTTGCTCTGTGCATTCATGGGGTTTCAGCAGCATGTAGTGCCTTAGTGCTCTCTTTGTCATGTGGTGTCCATGGATTGAATTTTGGGTTGTGACGTACTGATTGGAATCTGGGAATGGCTCTACCTTCAAATACTCTAAATAGATTGTCATTTCTTTCTGGATTGCTGTTACTTATAGTCCTGCATGGGCTCAGTTAACAACATAGTAAATAAGAAAACCATGCCAGTGAAAAGTTAATATAATGCTTGTCATTTCTGTCTAGTCTGTAGTTACTCATATGCATGTGTATTAGTTCGGTTAACAATATAAATAGGAACTTAATATAATGCAAATTCTTATTGATATTCGCTATCTTTATCTTTCTCGGTATTTTTCTTAGGTCCAATTATATAACTATGTCACTGACCTCTTCAGTATGCTTTTTTTTTTTTGCCGTTCTTATGGATCTTGAGTACTCTCATTATTAACTTTTTTGTTGAAATATGTTTTGTCATGCAGCGTATTATCAGGCCAACCGGAGGAATCAACAAGTGGCTGCACTTTCTCCCTATCTCCTTGCATAAAATGGTGGACCAAGTACTCAGACATATACTGTCTAACACGACATTCACAACACTGTTTCAAGGAAAACTGTCAGCACCTTATCCTGTCAGTAATGTTCAATCTCTTGGATTGTCTTCTATACTAGAAGCAGATTCCAAAAGGATAGTGACAATGGTCCGTGATACCTTCGAGAAGTAAGGTTCACATTTCTTATATTGTTGCTTATGTCGTTGATTACTTTATTACCTGGTCTAACAACTTTATGACTTAATTATAAGTTATAATCACCACACTGACTGCTTATGGCTGAGCTTGTGTTGGTATATCAGGAAGATATAGTAGAATCATATAATTCGTTTTCATTTCTCTTCTTGGTGATGGAACCTGTAAGAATATGTCATATCAGTATCACTATCGTGACATACCACTATGTCGAACATGTCATATCCTTGAATACTTGTACCATACTTCCAGGAAGAACATTTGAAAGAGAATGTGTTCTTTCATGAATTTGAAATAGGCAACCTATTAAAACATACTTCTGATTGGTCAGTTTCATATGAAAAATGTAGGCTAGCCTAAACATTCTTTAGTATGTTTGCGCCATAAGTATTCAAACGTTCCTGGCATATAGTTCTTCTGCTCTATTTCCTCAAAGTTTGATTCGCTTTCAGGGAAGGCCTGGCCATAGTTGTTGCTTGTGGCCGTGATACCATACCATATGCAAGCTCTGTAAGGTGTTTAGCTCCAGATAATGTCTTTGTCATTCAGGTAGGATACTGAAACAAATATCAGTGGCTTATTTGATAATTTTTCAGTTGTTACTCAGCTAGGGATATGAGCCATTGTGCTGCTTGCCATCCAAATTTGAGCTGAGTTTAATTATACTGTATTTTCTATGTCAGATACAACACCCCAGGTATCGCCTTGATAGGTTCGATTTGGTGGTGACTCCTCGCCATGATTACTACGCTTTAACTGCAAAGGGACAACAAGAAGTACCGTGGCTTTTCCGGAGATGGATTACTCCACGAGAACCACCCGGTCCGAATGTGGTATGCTGCTTTTTTTTTTCCTTGCAAATCTTCATATGTTTTCATCCAGCTGTTCTAGTTCTAAACTTTGAACGTTGGAAAGCTAGGTCCTGACGTCTGGAGCACTTCACCAAGCAGATTCTGCTGCACTACGCATTGCTGCTACAAACTGGCATGATGAACTTGCTCCCTTGCCAAAGCCATTGGTAGTAGTAAATATTGGAGGACCAACAAGTAAACTCCTCCTTCCCTTCCTGCCTACATGTTAGAGAAAATCTGTCGTATCCCTGTTTCACGACATGCCATTGAACAAGCCACTGCGTTGCCAAATCGATGTCCTCCATATCATTTAGTGCAGTACACGAATGTGAAGCTCATGTTCTGGATTTTCTGTTGAAGGCTGGGGCCTCATGCCCATGCCCCCTATCTCACCTAGTAGCAATGTCTATGTAACCCCCCATCATTTCTGCACGCCAGTTGGAGTAGTTCATCGAATGGTTGGCTGCCCCACCATCTGTGACACACTACACATAACTACAAAACAGATGACTTATTTGACTGTGGCAAGAGAACCAATTTATGGGCCTGTTTGGTTTCCAGCCTAAGGTTGCCACGCCTAACCTTAGTCATGCCACAACATTCTAGGCATGTGTTTGGTTCATTGCCACACTTGTGGCTTGCCATATGGTCCACATGTCATAGGCTCAATTTTTTGCCAAATCTTGCCACACTTGTGGTGGCCATTTTGTTAGCCACACTTTTTGTGGCAGCCACACTTTGCCTAAGGTTAGTTGTGGCAAAGTTATTAGTCATCAACCAAACAGGCCCTATATCTTGACCTACTGATTTATCCTGCCCTTTCCTTTTTGTTTGGGTTTGGTACGCATATTATCGAGTAAGAACAATCTCATGTTATTCAGTAGCCGATATTTCATGCACTCTGGATTAGAACAGCATTTGTGTTAGAGTATGCCAATTGAATAAATTTGATGTCTTTAGCTGTAGTATGCTTTAATGCAATAATAGGTATAAATATAATACATTTTACATCTTAAAAGATGGGGTTGTTGCCTTGTTGGGTTACTTTAATAGACAGGGTTGCCAACTTAAATAAGGTTTTGTTACTAATTGCAAACACTCAACTCTAATATACATCACCTGAAACAAAGTATTTTGTATCATGAAGATAAACCTTCCGAACTGAGATGGAGTACGTGCATTTTCTGAATGCCTTAATCCCAAATTTACACTTTATCAGGAATTCCATTGTTATACTGCGTTTTTCTTCTTACAAAATCATGAAACCAAGCAGGACAAGTTATTTTTATTTGCATCTGATCATGTATCGCACAATTTAATTGTGGAATTTAAGTTAGACTGTATGCTCATAGAAACAGGACATGGTAAATAAATTTCGAAGCCGCGCCTTCCATTTTTCTCATTTGTGTAAACTCTTGCATTCCACATGTTTTCTCTTCATCTTACTCCCTCCATACACAGGAGTGGCGTCTTGGGATGTGTGCAGTGAAACTTCTAAATATCTGGCCAATGATATCTGTATGATTATTTAGATTGGAGTTAACCACATTAAAATGATAAAAGATACTTCAAAAAATTTATTGAAAAATATTTTGGAGACCTGGGTGTGTGAGTTGGGGCGGGGGTATTATTACTACTCTATTTATCTTGTTCAAATTTGCCAAGTTGCTGTTGCTAACAAAATACAAGCATTTTTATGCATTCACTTGCTTCGTACTTTTAGAATTTTGAGACCACAGTTTGAGCAGTTTCTGCTTACATGCTGATATATATAGATCTAATGCATGGCATTTCAATTCTCAGGAAACTGTAATTATGGTGTAGACCTTGCCAAGCAGTTGGTAAGCTCACTGCACAATGTTTCAGAGACCTGTGGAAGTGTCAGAATTTCATTTTCCAGGAGAACACCACAAAAGGTAGGACCATTGGTTGCTCATATCTTGTTTTATGAAATTGTGCACAGTTAATTTTTTGGAACCCTTTTTTTGGCAGGTGTCCGATCTTATATTGAGAGAGTTCAGCACACATCCAAAGTTCTACATTTGGGGTGGTGAAGGTAGATAGTACCAAATAAAAAAAATGGCATTTTCAGATGTTTTGATTTTTCAACGCAATGCAGAATTTATGCTGATCCGAATTTTCATATGCTGCAGAACCTAACCCACACCTAGGGCATCTTGCATGGGCCGATGCTTTCATCATAACAGCAGACTCGATAAGTATGCTAAGTGAGGCGTGCAGCACTGGGTGAGTTAGTGCTGTATACTTATACTCGTTGTTCCTGTTTAGGACAGTAAGTAGCTAAGCTTCCTATTACCTCTCTTTCAGGAAGCCGGTCTATGTTGTTGGAACTGAGCATTGCAGGTGGAAATTCTCAGATTTCCACAACACTCTGCAGAAACGAGGGGCTGTTCGTCCTTTAACTGGATCGGAAGATGTAAGTTTGCTATCCCTTCTCAGTTCACATCTCTCTAGTTACTCCTTATCAAGACCAAATCGTGTACTTCTGTTACAATTTTACCATATTGCGAGAAACGAGAGTGTTCCTTTTCCCCTTTCTGGCCACACATTTCTCAAGAGCAAATTCATGGCATGTCTACATGACCCTTTCCTCCATTGTAGATGTCAGACAGCTGGAGCTACCCTCCTCTGAACGATGCCATTGATGTGGCTGCACGGGTTCGTGAAGTGCTTGCACAACATGGATGGACAGTGGGTTAATAGCGGTCGAATCAGAGAAAAAGAGTGCCATTTTTGCTCCAGTTATGTTCCAAGCCCAGACAATTCAGAGCCCACGTTTCAGTTATCTTAGTTGCATCTGCATGAGGATTTTTTTTGCCATATCACCGATGCAAAGCGAGATCGCTTCTTTGCAGAAGATGGCTATATTTTTGGGAACATACTGCGTAAAGTTTTGAGCAATCACACACAGACAGCAGTGTTTATTCTTGGCATATTCATGCATTATTGTACCTAGTGTTATGCTGTAAAGAATCCGATAGAAGTGCGGACTGAGATTAAAAATCTTTGCCATTGGAACGAGGTGACATCATACATTGGGTTATGTGACTCTGTTAAGTTTATCAGCAGCAAGTCCTACTGGTCTTTTGTGCTACACAAGCATACGACGATACGCATATGCTGCGTTTTGTAATAGTATGGGAAACGTGGATGCCACGTTAGGTTCATCTAGCACATATTTTAAAGTACTACTCCCTTCGTTCCGAATTACTTATCTTGGATTTGTCTAGATACGACTCATTTTAGTGCTAGATACCTCTGTATCTAGATAAATTTAAGACAAGTAATTCGGAACGGAGGAAGTACTTGCAAAGCTTAGCACCGTGTGATGGTTTTGGCGATGTTTTGGAATTGACCATAGGTTTGGGGCTCATTCGGTTTGAAGGAAACTAAAATATAAGAATTATAAATAGTATATGAATTTGATAGAATGACATTTGTCATCCTAAAGAATTGTCTTCTCTCAGTTCTTATGCGCAAAATAAGCTTTGAGTTGATGTATTGATTTCTCTTAAAACACAGGAAATAAATAATATTTATATATAATTTCTGTACGCCTTTTCTATATATCGAATCCAAGAAAATTCTATGAAATCCTTGTTTTTATGTTTTTTCTATAAAAATCTTTCAAACCAAATGAGGCCTCGGCCTTTTCATACGCTGGTGAAGATTTTGTAAGATTTCCACGTGGCCTTTGACAGATTGCTGACTTTTGTGAACGTGAAGCCAAGAGAAGCTTCCTACTCCCTTCGTTTCAAAATAGATGACTCAATTTTGTATTTTCTCCGTCCAAAAATACTTGTCATCAAAATGGATAAAAAGAGATGTATCTAGAACTAAAATACATCTAGATACATCCCCTTTTATCCATTTTGATGACAGGTATTTCCGGACGGAGTGAGTACTAACTTTAGTAAAGTTAGTACAAAGTTGAGTCATTTATTTTGGAACGGAGAGTAGTATTTACCCCTAATTCGGAAGTAATTGAAACATTAGATTAAATAGTTTACTTTGACCCACTAACAGCATCTACAACCGAATCCCTCATTCTTGCTCTAAACGTTCGATTAGTGTCCGAGCGAGTTTTGGCCACCCAACTGGGCTTCCCATATTTGGATCAAACACTCGGACTGACCGACACTCCCCATAGCCGGCAACTGGGCTTCCCATAGCCACCCAACTAGAGAGGCCTGGACTTGTCCGGGCCCGCCCACCACATAGGAGTAATAGATAGGGCCCACGCGGTCATGTAGAGAGACTGCTGGTCCTACGGGCGCCTCATCCGCTTGCGCCGCTCTGGCATGCCAACCGAGGGAGGAAGCCGGCTATTTAAGCCGGACGACGGCAGTAGCACCCTAGCCCACCCATTTCTTCCCCTTTCTCCTCTCCACCGCCGGCACTTGCACTTCCACCCACCGCTTACAATGTTGAGGCGTCGGATCACAACCTACATCATGCTCTCTCGGGAGCTGAGGGTGCAACTGTTGGAGCAGATCCAGGCGAGGCGGGTTGCTCGTTTCGCCGTTGGCCTTCCTCTGGATTTGCTAAACCCATCGGAGGATGAAGAGGAGGAGGAGGCGAGGGAGGAGGAGGGGGAGCAGCCGCCAGAAGCAGAGCCCATGGAGGAGGAGGTGTTGGAGGAGGCGTTGCTGGTTGCGGGCTTCGCCATGGCGGACGCAGAGGCAAAGTACGAGGCCACCCAAATGATGGAGATGGCGCAGCACACCGCCATCCTTGAGTCCACCCAAGATGAGGACTACGTCGAGGCCAACCGGCAGTTCATCCAGCAAGAACAGGCGACGACGGAGGCGCTATTCGCCAAATTAGAGTCCGGGAAGATGTCGGAGCTTCCACAGGCGCATGAGCATTTGCACTTGCCCGTCTACCCGGTATCGGGCACGGAGATCATCGATATCTCTAACGATGAGTAATTTTACCTATGTATGTAATACATAGGTCTTTTTTTGCATGGGCATTATAAATTTGATGTATGGAGTTTGAGTTTTATGGTTGTGGAGGACGTTTTTGGTGTGGTGTTCGGTCACTGTCCGCTGACGCGTTCGGGGGCGTTCGCAAGCGCTTGGGGGTCGGCTTTTGGGTATTACGGTTGTAGGTGCTCTAGACTTCACAACGTCGGCCCTTGCCCGCATTCGCTGTTGTCCCCTTATATCTAAACCCTCAAATCCATACAAGGCCTGAATCATCCTTCTTCGGGGGGCACAGACGGCCTGAGTTTGCTCCGTTGTGAGCTCAACGGCGGCCCAGCTCCGCTTCGCACGGATCCAGACACATGCATCCTTGTAGCCAATCGTCGTTGCAAGGCACACCTTCTTCCTTTCACGGAGGGAACGTTGTCCCTTGACCCCGGCTGTGTCGCTACAATGGCAACATCCGGCGCATCTGTGCCCTTGTGCATTGTTGGCATTGGCCTCCGACTCCGAGCTTGACGTCGCGGGGACAAGGACCCAAGAGGCCATCCTCGGATGCTCTCTTAGCGGCGAGTTGGGCCCTCCTCTCATTGGGCGCCTAATGCAGTGACAACACGGACAATCGGTGTGAGCTTACGTTGGAGGCGACGGCACCAATGGATGCCATCTGAAGTGGCAGATAAGGCACCCGACTAGTGGATCCGCTGCGGGCTTGCTCCGATGGTGGTGCTAGGCCATCTTTCCTGTAACACCCCCAGTGTCATGCTATAGTGACCTCACACTAATGGTGCCATATCATCAAGTTTAACTAAGCCAAATTGCCACTTGATAAAAATCAAAGCAAATTCAAATTTCAAGTCAAATTATTATTTCTTCAATCAATAATACAAAAATGTTGGTTACGTTGCAAATAATCACTAAGGAATTATCATGTAGAAATCAACATCATTTGGCCCACAAAAAAATTTCAGGAAAAATAATAAATGGTCCACCAGCAGATATTTTGGCCTTTTCAAAATAAAACAAACACTTATGCTTTTCCAAACATTGTGGAACTTTGTGTGTGGTCTAGTAATATTGTGTGTAATTTATTTGCAAAGTTTCATTCAAAGCAAACATTGGTTGGTGGGCCAACTTAATGCAAAACAACGGCAGAAGTACAAAATGGAAAAAGAAAAGAAAAGAAAACGATTTAAGCATGGTGGACTAGTAAGGCCCAGCCCAACATGGGGCTCCTTCTACCTCCTGCTACAGGAGGGGGCAGATGCCGTGGCGGCCATCCATAGCGCCGGGGCTACCTGTCGCCCATCCCGCGGCTTCCGCCAAATGGACAAGACCACCCTCACCTTCCCTCGAACCCTAGACGCGATTTTTTCTTCTCTCGCTCGCTCCCTCGACTGTTTCTTCCACCCCCGAGTGCACTCATCGACGCCACCTCATCGTCCGTGTGGACAGGAGCCTCCCCGAGCCACAAGGTGGTGTCCCAGGGGTGCGCCGTCGTCGACCCCGTACCCTACGACGACCGATTCAAGCAAGGCTACGCCGAGCGGTCGTCATTGACTCGTTCCTCTACCTCGGACGCCACCCCCCATTGTTGTCGATGCGCTCCTCCCCGAGCCCCTCTGGCTTCACCGAGACGTCTGCGAGCCCCCCTTGTGAGCTCCTCCTCCGACCTCCCATTCCTCAACCTTGACCCGTCGCCGTAGTCGCCCGCATCCGACGAGTCCGCCATGGACGGGAGCTTCGCTCCTGTGTGTGCATGTGTTGTCTTGCTGCTCTTACTATTGCGCCACCCCTGCCGCCCCCGACCGGCCCTCACTTCTGTCGCACGTGCACACCCATGCCCGTCTGCTCATGCGGCTCTGCTCGCCTCCTACTCCCGCCGCCGCCGGCCGAACCCGCCTCTGTCGTGCGGCCCCTAGCCGCAAGCCCTGCCACGCCTCGGCCGTCCGCGCCTGTCCTGTGTGCACCCCCGCCGCTGCTCGCCCCTGCACCACGCTCGCCGCAAGCGTTGCCACCTGCTGCTGGCGCCGCCCGCCTGCCCTTGCCCGCGCGTGGCCGCACCATGCCACTTCCGTGGTCTTGCGCTGACGCCGGGCCCTGCTCCCCACAGCCCTCCGCTGTGGCCTCTCTGGCCACCGGTGTTAACCGCCGGCCTGAGTGGCCTGTTACACTAACCCACCCCGCTGACCCACTGACACGTGGGTCCCTACCGTTAATTAAATTTAGTTTAAAATAAACTCTGTTGGAGTCCGTACTTTCATTAGTGCAATCTCTCAACAATGCTAATATAATTGGATCATATAACCATCTCTCAACGTGCGATGAAGAATAACTCCAAAGTTCCTATCTAGCGGAGAACATAAGCAGAATTTGTTTGTAGCTATTCTTTCCAATCGATCTATCCAAGAGTTTGTACTAAAATAACACCAAGTTATTCTTTCCAATCGATCTATCAAGAGCTCATACTAAAATAACAGTAAGTTATTCTTTCCGATCGATCTATCAAGAGTTCATACTAAAATAACACCAAAGCAAGTTCAGATTCATTATACTCAATCCAACACAGAGAATCTCAAAGAGTGCCCCAAGATTTCTACCGGAGAAACAAAAGACGAGAACGTGCATCAACCCCTATGCATAGATTACTCCAATGTCACCTCGGGAATCCGCGAGTTGAGTGCCAAAACATATCTCAAGTGAATCAATATAATACCCCATTGTCACCACGGGTATTCATATGCAAGACATATATCAACTGATCTCAAATCCATAAAAGTATTCAATCCGATGAAATGAAATATCAAAGGGAAAACTCAATTCACAACAAGATAGAGAGGGGAAAACACCATATGATCCAACTATATTAACGAAGCCCGCGATACATCAAGATCGTGACATCTCAAGAACACGAGAGAGAGATTAAACACATAGCTACTAGTACAAACCCTCAGCCCCCGGGGTGGACTACTCCCTCCTCATCGTGGTGGCCGCCGGGATGATGAAGATGGCCACCATGATGATTCCCCCCTCTGGTAGAGTGCCGGAACGGGGTCTAGATTGGTTTTCGGTGGCTACAGAGCCTTGCGGCGGCGAAACTTCTGGTCTAGGGTTATTTCTGATGGTTTCTCTATTTATAGGATTTTTTGGCGTCAGTTTCACACGAAGATGGGCCTCGACATGAGCACAACCCACCGGGGTAAGCCAGGCCCACCAGGCGCGCCCTAGTGGGTTGTTCCCTCCTCGTGGATCTTCTGGCCCTCCCACGAAGCTTCGGGGGTCTCTTTTGTTTCAAAAAAATCATCAAAAAGTTTCAGCTCATTTGGAGAACTTCCATTTCTGCACAAAAAACAACACCACGGTAGTTCTGCTGAAAACAGCGTCAGTCCGGGTTAGTTCCATGCAAATCATACCAAAAGCGTATAAAATTGTTGTAAACATGGCATGAATACTTCATAAATTATAGATATGTTGGAGACGTATTAGCATCCCCAAGCTTAATTCCTACTCGCCCCCGAGTAGGTAGATGATAAAAGAAATAATTTATGAAGTGTGAATGCTAGCAAAGTGCATAAGTTTGATCAGTGATAATTTCAATCACTTTTCCTAGCATCAAAACATCAATTCTTTTTCATAAAACTTATCATGATAAAGTAGCAATTGAAAATGGAATATTTGTTGTGGAAAGCTACCTATCATATTCATCACATATTCTTTCTTTTGTAGTATGGACATTTGGACTTTTATATGGTTCAAAGTAATAGTCTAGTTTTGACATGAGGACTTAAATACTCAAGCATACCAACAAGAAACCATGTCTTTTCAAAATATCAATGCTAAAATAAGTTATCCCTAGCCCATGATGCTCAATCATTGATCCATTCATGAAACACACTCGCATATTAGCTACACCCAATACTCAAGTACGATCATAGTGCCCCCTAGTTGGTGCTTTATAAGAGAAGATGGAGACTCAAATAAAAATAAAAATTTTATAAAGTAAATAGAAAGTCCCTTCGCAAAGGGAAGTAGGGATTTGTAGAGGTGCCAGAGCTCAAAGCGAAAAAGATAGAGATAAAAACATTTTTGGTGGCATGCTTTTGGGCGAAGCTACGCGTCCACCGACCGATTTTCTATTTTTATCTGTCGCCTCGACGACCGTTGGATGCCCGACCTGATAGCTGCCCAATCTACAACAATGCTCTTGTTGCAAGATCTGGTCTTCTCTGATTTCCTGCAACAATGCTCTTGTTGCAAGATCTAGTCTTCTCTGATTTCCTGCAACAATGCTCTTGTTTCCTGAAGCTCCAACTAGCAAATCCCATCAACAATATTCGATGTGCTCTTGTTTCTGAAACACTAGCTCTGTTCCACTCTGAATCATGAACACCTGCGTGAAAAAACAATAGCTCTGTTTCGGAAACAGTAGCTCTGTTTCAGAAACAACAACTTAGTTTCAGAAATGGCTCCGGCGACTCCGGCAAAGGTGCGATGCACTGGCGGATGTTGCGACAACGGCGGAGCGGGAGGCGGGGTCGATGTTGTGCTTCTCAACTGCGCTTGAAGCAATGCTATATGTAGAAGCAGAAGCGGCAGGCTGGGAACACGTGGGCCAGAGTTGCAGCAAGCATCAGCAGCCGTGGTAGACGACTGATGGAGCGGGGTCTTTGGTTGAGTGCGGGGCAGCGAGTACACGAGAGAAAGGAGAAGAAGAGACAAGGATGAAAATTCTCGATGGAAAGGATGGACAAGGTTGGGCCGGGACCACCGGGGCACGTGGCGAACACCAAAGGCGGCTGATGGAGCAGTGGAAATCAGCCGGTTGAATAGGATCGTTCCCCATGCTTTTCCTGTCAACAAAAATGACTTACTCCCAACACTTTCCATGCTAGATATATCATAGGCGGTTCCCAAACAGAAAATGAAGTTTATTCCTTTTTTCAACCATATTTTCACTTTCCATGGCTAACCGTATCCACGGGTGCCTTCCATACCAACACTTTCCAAGGAATTTATTATTTGACAACATAAAGTAAATTCATTTTTTATTTCGGGACTGGGCATCCCTAATACCTTTGCCTTACTCTTGTGCAATGACAAGTGAATAAACACTCATCGTGATAATAACACATCTAGCATGGAAAATATTGGCCACCCTCACTGCCTCGCGAGCGGTACGAGCACACAAAAGAGAAATTTATTTTGAAAATTAGAGATAACACATACAAATTTGCTTAGAACGGCAAAAGAATACCACATATAGGTAGGTATGGTGGACTCATGTGGCAAAACTGGTTTAAAAGATTTTGGATACACAAGTAGTGATCATACTTAGTGCAAAATGAAGGCAGCAAAAGATTGGGAAGCGGCCAACCAAGAAATGAATAATCTCTTAAGCGAGCATTGAGCATAATTAACACCGAATAATGCACCACAAGTAGGATGTAATTTCATTGCACAACTATTAACTTTCGTGCTTGCATAGGGAATCAAAAACCTTAACACCAATATTCTTACTAAAGCATAATTACCCATCAACATGACCCACATATCACATCATCATATCTCAAAACTATTACGAGGAATCAAGTTTATTTTGTCCAATGATCTTCATGGAAATTTTTATTATATCCTTCTTGGATATCTATCACTTTGGAACTAATTTTCATGTATTGCTTTTGATAATCTCAAACAAATATAAGTGAAGATCATGAGCATACTATTTATTTATCTCAAAGTAATTTAAGTGAATCAAGAGAGAATTTCTTCAAAAATACTAAAGCACACCATGCTCAAAAAGATATAAGTGAAGCACTAGAGCAAATGGCAAGCTACTCCAGAAAGATATAAGTGAAGATCAAGCGAGTGGTTAAGTAAATATGTAGCTATTTGAGGACTCTCTCTTATTCAAAAACTTTCAGATCTAAGCATTTTATTAAAACAGCAAGCAAAAACAAAATAAAATGACATTCCAAGAATAGCACACATCATGTGAAGAAGCAAAAACTTAGGCTCAACTGATACTAACCGATAATTGTTAATGAAGAAAGGTGGGATGCCTACCGGGCATCCCCAAGCTTAGATGCTTGAGACTTCTTGAAATATTATTTTGGGGTGCCTTGAGAATCCCCAAGCTTGAGCTTTTGCGTCTCCTTAATTCCTCTCATATCACGGTTTTTCTAAATCTCAAAAGCTTCATCCACACAAAACTCAACAAGAACTCGTGAGATAAGTTAGTATAAACCAATGCAAAACCTTATCATTCTATACTGTAGCAAATCACTAAAATTATTATTCAACATTTCATACTAAATGCCTCTGCATATTTAATACTCCTATCCTCAAATAGAATCATTAAACAAGCAAACATATGCAAACGATGCCAACATAACAGCAATCTGCCAAAACAATACAGTCTGTAAAGAATGCAAGATTATCAATACTTATTAAACTCCAAAGATTATGAAAATTTACCACACTGTAGAAAATTTATCAGATCTTATTTTTCAAAAAGTTTCAACATTTAATCACATTCTGACTTTTCTAGGGAATTTTTGCAACAGCGGCAAACTTTCGGTTTTCAGACAGCAACATGTAGGCTTGCAAAATAAGCATGGTAAAGGCTACCATTGCCACTTTTATTGAAATAAAAGGTGTAAAACATTACTATAAATAAAATAAAGCAAATACTAACAAAATAAAATGATGCTCCAAGCAAAACTCATATCATGTGACGAATGAAAATATAGCCCCAAGTAAGATTATCGATAATGTTGGAGACGAAAAAGGGGATGCCTTCCGGGGCATCCCCAAGCTTAGTTGCTTGGATCTTCCTTGAATATTGCCTTGGGGTGCCTTGGGAATCTCTAAGCTTAGGGTCTTGTCACTCCTTATTCTCCTCATATCGACATCTCACCCAAAACTTGAAAACTTCAATCACACAAAACTTAACGGAACTTTGTGAGATAGGTTAGTATGATAAAAAGCAAACCATTTCACTTTTGTTATTGTCAAAGACAAGATTCATAATTGTTTCCACACAATGCCTACTAAAGAATACCATTTCCACAATTATTGAGCAATATAAGCCATAGAAACTAGAAAACAAGCAAACTTTGCATTGAAAACGGAATCTGTCAAAAACATAACAGTCTGTAGTAATCTGTACTCTAACCATACTTATGCTACTCCACAAATTCTGAAAAATTAGGAAAACCTGGGAAATTTGTCTATTAATCTTCTGCAAAAAGAATCAACATTTTATCACGTATCTGTTAAAAATGAGAATAGTTTTCCTGAGCGCAAAAGTTTCTGTTTTTCAGCAATATCAAATCAACTATCACCGTAAGCCACCCCAAAGGTCTTACTTGGCACTTTATTGAAACGAAAGCAATAAAACATGATTACTATAGTAGCGTAATCATGTGAACACACAAAAACAGTAGGTAAAAGTGTTGTGTTGTCTCCCAACAAGCGCTTTTCTTTAATGTATTTTAGCTAGGCATGACGAGTTCAATGATGCTAGCATAAAAGATAAGAATTCAAACATAACAAGAGCATCATGAATCATAAGACTAGCACATTTAAGTCTAACCCATTTCCTATGAATAGGGATTTTGTGAGCAAATAATTTATGGGGCAAGAATCAACTAGCATAGGAAGGAAAAACATGTGCAACTTCAAAACTTTCAACATATAGAGAGGAAACTTGATATTATTGCAATTCCTACAAGCATAAGTTCCCCCATAATAATAATTTTCAGTAGCATCATGAAGAAATTCAACAATATAACCATCACATAAATCATTCTTTTCATGATGCATAAGCATAGAAATTTTGTTACTCTCCACATAAGCAAATTTATTCTCATCAATAGTAGTGGGAGCAAACTCAACAAAATATCTATCATGAGAGTGAAAATTAAAATCATGATGACAAGTTTCATGGTTATCATTATTCTTTATAGCATACATGTCATCACCATAATCATCATAGATAGCAACTTTGTTATCATAATCAATTGAAGCCTCATCCAAAATGGTGGATTCATCACTAAATAAAGTCATGACCTCTCCAAATCCACTTTCATCATTATAATCATCATAAATAGGAGGCATGCAATCATTATAACAAATTTTCATATCAAATCTTGGGGGACTAAAAATATCATCTTCATCAAACATAGCATCCCCAAGCTTACGGCTTTGCATATCATTAGCATCGTGGATATTCAAAGAATTCATGCTAACAACATTGCAATCTTGCCCATCATTTATACCAAACATTCTATTGAATTCTTCTTCTATTAATTGAGCACAATTTTACTTTCCATCATTTTTGTGAAATACATTATAAAGATGAATAATATGATGCAACCTCAATTCCAATTTTTTGTAGTTTTCTTTTATAAACCAAACTAGTGATAAAACAAGAAACTAAAAGATTCAATTGCAAGATCTAAAGATATAGCTTCAAGCACTCACCTCCCTGGCAACGGTGCCAGAAAAGATCTTCGTTAACAGGATGTGAGTGCCGCTTACCTAACCTCCCCGGCAACGGCGCCAGAAAGAGCTTGATGTCTACTACGCAACTTTATTCTTGTAGACACGTGCTGGGCCTCCAAGCACAAAGTTTTGTAGGACAGTAGCAATTTTCCCTCAAGTGGATGACCTAAGGTTTATCAATCCGTGGGAGGCATAGTATGAAGATGGTCTCTCTCAAACAACCCTGCAACCAAATAATAAAAAGTCTCTTGTGTCCCCAACACAGCAAATACAATGGTAATTTGTATAGGTGCACTAGTTCGGGGAAGAGATGATGATACAAGTGTAATATGGATAGTAGATACACTACAAAAAAAGACACATCCGTGACATTTTGGGCCGAACGAACTTTTTTCTGTCATGCTTATGACACTTCTATGACGATAATTGTGACAAAACCCGGTATCATCATAGATGTGGTGGGCTCCTACTTCTATGACAAAAAAGCATGACAGAAAATGGGCTTTTCGTCCTGGGCGAGCCGGAGACACAGCTGCATGACATTCTTTGGGCCGTCCATGATGGAGAAAACCGTGGTAGAAGCGAGGGCGAGGAAAATATCAGGGGAGTTCCCGATTATGGTGGGTGGTCGGGAGCCGAGCGATGCGCATTTCTCTCGTACGTACGCGCGTGTGTGCGAGGCATTGCGCTCTAACTGAACTCGGGCGATTGCACTATAGGCTACGCGTTATTGAACCCGAGCGATCGATCGATCCCTTACTGTTAACTGAACCCGAGTGATTCCTTCGATACTGCTGCTAACTGAAGCCGATCGATGCTGCCTCTTGATGAACAGTGAGCGTTGTTGGGGGTTTGGATGAACAGTTCCCGATGGGGGGTTGGATGAACAGGACCCCGTGGTAGTAGAGGCCATTGCCACTGGATGAACAGGACCCCGATCGATCGAGCCGGTGGATGAACAGGACCCCGTGGAGGGCTGGATGAACAAGACCCCATGGAGGGCTGGTTGAACGATAGCTGGTGGAGGGCTGGTTGAACAGTAGCCGGTAGAGGGTTGGATGAACAGTAGCCCATGGAGGGGTGGTTGAACAAGACCAAATGTAGAGGGTTGGTTGAACAGTAGCCGGTGAAGGAGCGCGTGGTGGAGGCTGGATGAACATGAGCCCGTGGATGAACAGTCGCAGGTGGAGGCTGGAGGAGGTTGACGGGGGATGAACAGTAGCCCATGGAGGTAGTCGACGGTGGATGAACAGTAGCCCGTGGAGGCAGTCGACGGTGGAGATGAACAATATCCCGTGGAGTTCCGTTTTGCGGTACGCCACACCCCTCCTGTCGTGGGTTTGTCACGGCAGATGTCCTCGTGAAAGGACTTAGTTGTGGAGCCATCGCAACGGGTTAGCTTAAAGGGGTTAAACCGGACAAGGGGAGACGGGAGTTTATACTAGTTCGGCCCCTTCAATGAAGGTAAAAGCCTACGTCTAGTTGTGATTGGTATTGCTAGGGTTTCGAAGGCCAGGGAGCGAATCTGCTTTGTCTGGCTTTCGAGTTGTTGTTGTTGTCTGTCCCTAAACCGCGGCCGGGTCGTCCCTTTATATACATAGGTTGATGCCCGCCGGGCTACAGAGTCCCAAAGCCGGTTTATAAACGTATCCGGTTCGGCCTCTTTCTTTCTATCTTACTATACAAGTTACATGACTAGGCCGGTTTACATTTACATATTGTAACTCGCCTTTGGGCCCTCCGTAAAGCGTAGCATCTTTACGTCTTCATGGGCTTCTAATCTTCAAGGAGTCAACCCGGCTACATAAGACCGGTTTACCTCCAGTAGTAATATCCCCAACATTAGGCCCCAGATTGGTTTGAACTTGTTCATGTCAATCTTCCACACTTTAGAAAAAATCTTCTCTCTTGTCTTCATTTTTGATCTTGTAAACCGCCGTGACGTCATACTTCAAAATTATGATAAACCGTCCTGACGTCATCCGTCCGTTGATATCGGAGATTTCCTTCATTTAATATATATCCATTTGTCGAGGCGACACCTTTATTAACTTATCCATTTTTTGGACTCCTCAATTCCCGCACTTGCCATTTTTCACTTCGCCTTATAAATAGGACCGAGGGGTCATTTTTACTGTTTCCCCCCGTGCCTCTTCGCATCGTCTTCCTCGCGCCGCTCAGCCTCTGGAACTCCGCCGTCACCGTCGACCGTCGTTTCTGCTCCGACCTGGGCCGCTGCATCGCCCTGAACGCACCAGAGAACTGCGGTGCCCTTCCGCTTCCTCACTAGCTCCGGTAAGTTCTCTGCTTTTTTCACCATAGATCTGTTCTAGGGTTTTGATATTCCTCGCAGTTCTTCCGAAGTTCATCAGTGCTATTCTTCCATGTTCTTCCTTTAATAGATGGACACTTCATGCTTGATACATCTCTTACCGTAGCTTACTTACCATGATCATCACAAATCTTTATGCGCAAAGAACTGATCTGTCAGTCAAAAATTGCTTCAGTTCTGCACCCCTTCAAGATCCAATTATTTTTGCTTTTCTGTCTTATCTCTAGATCCGAAAGTTTTATACATCACTGTGAGATCTGTTTCTCCTCGCACCAATATAAGCGATTTGACATTGGATAAATAGTCTATGCCATTAGCCCTCTGGTAAACCGGAAGAGCATGTTACCTTCATAATTACGCTCCGGTTTAACAGTGTCTGATCAATCCCGTGCTAGCATTACCTTCTTTCTCATTATACTAGTCTCCGGGTTGTACCATTTATTATATTAGTACATTTCTTACTCCCTTGTATCTTGTGTATGATCATGCATAATTTATAAACCGGCCTTTCATTTTCAGTTTGTTCGCTTTGCAATGGCCAAACAATTCACTGCCTGCAACTGGGCTCGTTCCCGGGTTACTGAGGCTCAACTGGATGAGATGGTTAGCATTGGCTCTCTGCCTAAGAAAACGGAGATCAAATGGCGAGCCCCAGGAACTGAGAATCCTCCAACCCCAAGACAAGGCGAAGTGGTAATCTTTGTTGACCATATAAGCCGTGGTTTCAAACCGTCAGGGTCAAAATTTTATCGAGATGTGCTTGCCAGCTTCCAACTGCATCCACAAGATATTGGTCCTAATTCAGTCTCCAACTTATGCAATTTCCAAGTCTTCTGTGAAGCCTATTTACAGGAAGAACCAACTGCAGAATTGTTCCGGGATTTCTTTCACTTAAACCGGCGCACAGAGTTTGTGAATGGCTTGAATACAGAGCTTGGTGGTGTTTCGATTCAAAAGCGGAAAGAAGTGGAATTTCCTCATGCCAAACACCATAGCCACCCAAAGGAATGGAACCAAACATGGTTCTATTGCAGAGACACTTCGCCTGAAGATGAGAATCCCCTCCCCGGCTTCCGAGATCATAGATTATTCAATACTCACCCAGTGCCACAACGCCTGAGCTCCTCAGAAAGGGAAAAATATGCTCCTCAAATCGCCAAGCTCCGGGCCTTTATGGCAAACGGTTTAACAGGTGTGGATTTTGTACGCTGTTGGATATCCTGGAGTATCTTGCCACTAAGCCGGCATCCCGGTTTAATGTGCGAATATACCGATGAGGTTGACGATCCTCAACGCCACTGCAACATCCAATTATCTGAGGAAGAAGTCACTGAAGGTGTAAAGAAGATTCTGAATGAATCGGAACTGGTCTGTAGTCAAACCGGTCTAAGTCCCTTCTACACCAAGAACAAACCGCCTGCTGTAAGCATTACACTTCCTCTTCATCTCTAATACCTTTGACTTATACAAGCTGTAATCCTTCTTCTTTATATGTATAGGGTGATGACCCCTTCTGGAAACGGAAATCCATAGAGAAAGCGGCAAAGCCAACTAGAGACAAAGTGGCCAAGCCAACCCGCCCGAAGACCAAAGCCGTAAAACGGACGTCAAAGCGGAAAATGGCTGACCGGATTAATATGGAGCTTGATGATGATACTGATGACCCAGAAGCTGAGGTAGAACTTGACTCACTTGGCTCTCTTTTTATGCATCTTGTTAACAATGATCTTCCTCAGGAGGAGGCCGAAGCTAGTCAGGCTGAGGATGTAGAGGTAATTACCCTTTCCTCCGGTTCAGACTCTATGCCAACACAAAAACCTCGCCAAACAATCCGGAAAGTAAGCTTTTCTCATCCTCTTGCTCACTTGGATCCAACATTTATTTTGAAGACTCAACAGCATGAGGCTCGCCGGACAACTCGGCACAGTGGCCAACAGGTCACCTCTACCGGTTTACCTGATACTCCGGTTCCGAAGCGTCGGTCTGAGGTCTCTCCTACTTCTGACCATTCTTACCCCAAGGCAGGTTATTTTAGACAGCCTCTTAATCCGTCCGACTCAAATTATCAGGTGACACCTCCTTCCTCTTCTGGTGAATCGACAGCAACTCAACTCCCCCCTTTGAAAACTGTGGCTGGTGAGTTACGAAAAACCTTTCCTTTCAATGCGCCCTACATCTTTTGAACAGGATGTTAACCCTTTTTATTCTGTTTGCAGGGCCAAAGCCAGACCTAGCAAGAAATCTCGGGTCACCAATCCGCCAGAAGACCCTGTTGCTGAAGAAGAAGAACCAAGAGTTGAACCGGAGCAAACAGGTGAACCGAAAGGCCTCCATCCTGAAACAACTTTTGGTGATCAGCCCCTTGACGGCCAACATACTGACGAACCCACAGATGTTGAGCCTGCCACCCCTGATGCTGAACCGGCAGAACCAAACCGGGCTAATCGAATGAAAGACACTAAAATTCCATCATCATTCGCCCAAAATCCTGAAGGCCAAGGCGATGACGTTATTATTACTGGAGCAGGCCACAACTCTCCTGGTCATCCCGTCATTTTGGCTCAGCATAGTGCCAAAGAAGAGCAAATTGCCAGGGATAAAGGTAAATGGAGCAGCGACTTATCAAATTATGCTCATCTTAACGCTGATGAGCTTCATTCCAGCTTCTTGAACCGTCTGCACTCAAACCGGGATTATGAAGCCGGTTTGGTGAATTTGATGAAAGAACAATATGAGGTAAATTCTTCTCCCTTGCACATTGATTTATAGCTGAAATACTATTCTAAGTAGCCCCCAAGAGCCATTTTATGATTGTCAATCATAAACCGGGTTTTTGTAATACTTTAAGCATCCCATCATTAATCCTTGCCAAGGCGTGTCTTCAATCATAGATAAAACTCATGTTTGAAAATTTAGATAGCGTTCTGTAGCATAGCCCCCAAAGGCCGGTTTAACTTGGCAAGTTAATCTAGTTTTTAATCCACAACGCTAGTGTAGAACAAACGTACATTAGCCCCCAAGTGTCAAGGATAATACTTGCATTGTTCTGGAGACTTGCATAGAAGGTAGTATTTGAGAGCAAATAAGAATTAGCCCCCAAGTATGAAGTGGATAACTTGTTATATGCTTTATACTTAGTGCATATATATGTTGTTTTGTTGAAGACACCTTCAATGTTGCAGGCTGAACTGAGAAGCAAAGATGCCAAAAACTCTGACTTGCAAGAAAATGTGAAGTCACAACAAGCCAAAGCTGCAAAAGCCAAAGAGGAGCTGACCCAGGCCCTGGCCGGAATGGAAAAATTGAAAGAATCCTTCAATCAAGATCGTGCTGCATGGGAAACCAAAAAAGCCGGTTTGACCAAAAGAGCCGTAGATGCCGAGGAAGCCCTGAAACCGGTGGCTGAAGAACTAGCCGGTTTGAAGCGCCAAATCAACGCTATGACCTCTGCTATCTTTTGTAAGTATCTGCTTATGTATGTTGCATCAGTCAATGAATCTTAAAACTGACCACGGTGCTGAAAAAATCTTTGGCAGGAACTCGGATCACTCATCTTGGTGCAGATATGCGGATGAAGCTCAAAGCGGCATACACATTGGTTGAGCAGCTATACTCTGGATCTCAGCGAGCCATTAGTACAGCGGCTTATAACAAACCGGCGCCAACGTTGATTAAGGAAACCCTTGAGAAGCTGGGCATGTTACCGGCGCGTATTGCCGAGTTGAAAAGAGCCGCTGCAAGAGCCAGAGCATTAACTGCCCTTATTTGAGCCAAGGCCTGGATTCCAGATCTTGAAGCGGAGGATATCATTAAAGGGTATCCAGGCGTTAAAGAAGACGGTTCAAACTTTGATAATGATGATCTTCGACGGTTGACCAAAGAGATGCGGCCAGCGGCCAGCAAATTAGCTGAAGACACCGATTTGTCCCATTTTCATCTGTTTTATGATGCAGAAGGGAAAAGACAACCGGCCGAGATCCATGAAGTCGAAGAACTTGTGCCTCCGATTCGTAAGCACACTTATGCCCCTGATATTAACCCTTCCGATCTTATCCATGAAGAAGCAGTATTCCAAGCTTTAATCGAAATCGATTGGTCAACGGCTGATTTCCAGCGGCTGGGGAGGGATGAAGAAGTGTGTACACCAACTGATCTGCAACCGTCAAACCGTCGTGATGAAGAGTCCTAATCCGGTCGCCGGTTTATATGGCTACTGTGAAAAACAATGGCACTATTGAGCCGCTTTAAAGCTTCATGTAATAGGATAGCTGAAACTTTGTTTATCTGCCATGCCATCGAGCATGCTTCATAGCCCGTTGTGACAATCTGTGCTGCCCTTCAGGATATATTTTATGAATAGTCTATGATGACTTGCCTTCCTGGGTACAAAAAACTTAAAAGTGTCTAGCGGTTTACCGCTAAACATGTCATAATATCCAAGAAGTATATAGTACTTGAGCTGAATAATCAAGTGTTTGTACAAAAAAATAATGTACAGAACATACCTCATTGAGTGAGCAAACGTGTATACAGCAAAGGTGTTTAACACCAACCCGATACGTTTGATAATCTCATCTTCATAATGCTGGTCTATCTATTAAACCGGACCGGTATACCTACCGGATTTTCTTCATAACACTGGTGATTTAGTCAAACCATACCGGGTCAGTGACCATCGGTTTATAACTGATCACGAGCCAACAGCTGCTGGTTGGAAAGCAAGCCGGATCAAGGATGCCGGTTTATCAAAAAATACTTAGATTGTCAACAAACAGAATTCAAATAGGAAAATATGCGAGGCTTTTTATGAGCTGCCAGGCTCCAAATCGAGGCTTTTCATGGGCTGCTAGGCCTCTGAGTTAAACCATTTAACAAAGCCTTTTAAGATGGGCCTCCAATTAACCAATCACCGTTTTAACTATGACAAGTTCAAGGTCTGTAAAAGATTGACTTGTCATACGTTCGATGGGTCATGCCAGGATTACCTGGATAGGAGTGGCTTACTTGATGAAGGCAGGTTAACCCGGAGTTTTAGGTGAATACACCAGGCTTCCAAGCCGTGGCTTGATAGCCAATTACGAGGGTCCTTTCAAACTCTTTGTTGCTTTGCAAAAAAGAGCCCCCAAGTAACTTTGTGAGCGATGCTCAGCGTGTGCCTATGTTTGAGTTTGTACAGTGTATAATACTCTCTTTGGCTCCACAATTTTTTCCTTGTGTGGCTGAAATGCCTATCAATAGGTGTAGCTGTGGTTCAAACATGACCAAGCCCCCTAGTGATTTTCTTTATCTTTATGCAGTTGCTAAATCCGATTTAACAAAGACTCTGCTTTGACCGTTAACTTGTAAAAGCACACATATGATATAAGAAAGAACAGATACCCCGCTTATAATGGAGGCTCCGGTTTATTATATGGTATATACACTGTCATAAATATGTACAGGTGAAAAAGCCTATGGCTTCAAGTATAGTAAGGCAGAAGGAGAGCTATGTTCCATGGCCGCTTTGTCTCCTCCTCCGATTGACGTGAGTCTTCATGCTCTCGAACATCAATGAGGTAGTAGGATCCGTTGTGCAGATTTTTGCTGACCACAAAGGGTCCTTCCCAAGGGGGGATAACTTATGCATATCAGTCTGATCCTAGATGAGCCGGAGCACCAAATCACCTTCTTGAAAGGTTCTAGTTTTAACCCGGCGGCTGTGATAACGTTGGAGATCTTGTTGATAAATCGCCGAACGCGCTGCTGCAAGATCCCGCTCTTCATCCAACAGGTCCAGAGAATCCTGACGTGCCTTCTCATTATCAGCTTCAACATAAGCTGCCACACGGGGCGAATCGTGACGGATGTCACTAGGAAGAACCGCCTCTGCTCCATAAACCATGAACAAAGGCGTGTAACCCGTAGACCTATTGGGCGTGGTGTTGATGCTCCATAACACAGAAGGTAGCTCGTCGACCCAACAACCCGGCGTCCGCTTTAAGGGAACCATAACCCTTGGTTTGATACCCCACAGAATTTCTTGATTTGCCCTTTCCGCTTGACCATTAGATTGGGGGTGAGCCACTGATGCTAGATCAAGCCGGATATGCTCACGTTGACAGAATTCTTCCATCTCTCCTTTTGACAAGTTAGTGCCATTATCTGTTATAATGCTATGTGGAAAGCCAAACCGGAATATCACCTTTTTGATGAATTGAACCGCTGTGGCTGCATCACACTTGCTGACTGGCTCTGCCTCTACCCATTTAGTGAATTTATCAACTGCTACTAATAGATGGGTCTTCTTGTCCTTGGAGCGCTTGAAGGGTCCAACCATATCCAGCCCCCAACTGGCAAACAACCACATAATTGGAATCATCCGTAACTCTTGAGCCGGAACATGCGCACGACGGGCAAACTTTTGACATCCATCACATCTTTTGACCAAATCCTCCGCATCAGTATGCGCCGTCAACCAGTAAAAACCGTGGTGAAAAGCTTTAGCAACCAACGACTTTGAACCGGCGTGATGACCGCAATCCCCTTCATGAATTTCTTGCAAAATCTCACAACCTTCTTGAGGAGAAACACATCGTTGAATCGCTCCTGAAACACTGTAACGATGTAACTCCCCGTTGAGTATGGTCATGGACTTGGAACGCTGGATTATCTGTCGAGCCAACGTTTCCTCAGCTGGTAACTCGCCCAGGTTCATGTAATCCAGATATGGGATCGTCCAATCCGGTATGGCATGCAAAGCTGCCACCAATTGAGCCTCTGGATCAGGAACATCCAAATCTTCCTCGGTTGGTATTTTGACTGACGGATTATGCAACACATCAAGAAAGACATTGGGCGGAATCGGTTTACGTTGGGAACCAAGATGACTTAAAGCCTCCGCCGCTTCATTCTTCCGCCGGTCTATATGGTCCACCTGATAACCTTTAAAGTGACTAGCCACTGTGTCCACCTCTCACCGATATGCAGCCATGAGTGGGTCTTTAGAATTCCAAGTGCCAGACACTTGCTAAGCCACTAGATCTGAATCGCCGAAGCACTTAACCCGGCTTGAATTCATCTCTTTAGCCATCCGAAGACCGTGGAGTAAAGCCTCATATTCAGCTGCATTATTAGTACAAGGGAACATTAAACGGAGGACATAACAAAACTTATCACCTCGTGGGGAAGTTAATATGACTCCAGCCCCCGAACCCTCTAGCTGTCTGGACCCATCAAAATGAATAGTCTAATATGTATTATCTGGTTTCTCCTCGGGTGCCTGTAACTCCGTCCAATCATTGATGAAATCTACAAGTGCCTGGGACTTGATCGCCGTGCGGGGTATATATCTGAGCCCGTGGGGTCTGAGCTCAATGGCCCACCTGGCAATCCGGCCAGTTGCCTCTCTGTTTTGAATGATGTCACCCAGAGGAGCTGAACTGATGTAACACCCCGGATGTAACTTTCCCTATTTGTACTCCAACTCTTGCCGTTTCCGGCGTTAAGTTATATTTATTTCTCGGGTTCGGGTCTTTGTCTCCGTGTGTTGTTTTCGTTTTCATGCATCTCATATCATGTCATCATGTGCATTGCATTTGCATACGTGTTCGTCTCATGCATTCGAGCATTTTCCCCGTTGTCCGTTTTGCATTCCGGCGCTTCGTTCTCCTCCGGTGGTCATTTCTAGCTTTCTTTCGTGTGTGGGGATTAAACATTTCCGGATTGGACCGAGACTTGCCAAGCGGCCTTGGTTTACTACCGGTAGACCGCCTGTCAAGTTTCGTATCATTTGGACTTCGTTTGATACTCCAACGGTTAACCGAGGGACCGAAAAGGCCTCGTGTGTGTTGCAGCCCAACACCCCTCCAATTTGGCCCAAAACCCACCAAACTCAGCTCCATGTCCTAGAGCGTTCGATCACGATCGCGTGGCCGAAAACCGCACCTCATTTGGACTCTCCTAGCTCCACTTATGCCTATAAATAGCCCCCTCCGAATTCGGATCTCCTCCCCCCCCTCGAAACAACCAATTTTCCAGACCGCCGCTCACCCCCCCCCGGACACGTCCGACGGGCCGGACGTGTCCGCCCCGCCGCGCCAGCCATCCGCCGCCCGCCACGTGCGCTTCCGCCGCCAGCCGCCGCCGAGGCCCGGGAGCCCGCGCCCAGGCCCTCCGGGCCCAGCCGCCCCGCGCCGCCTCCTCCCTCCTCCCGCGCCGCCGCCGCCGCCGCCATCCGCCGCGCCGCCGCGCGCGCCCTTGTCGGCCGGCGCCGAAGCTCCTCGCCGACCCCGCCGCCTCCGCCCGCCGACGTCGCCGCCGCCGCCGCGTCCGCGCCCGCCGGACCACCGCCGCCCGCCGCCTCTTCGTGCTCCGGCGAGCCCGCGCCTCCTCTCCGTCCATCGTCGCCGACCGGGTCGCCGGCGAGCTCCGGTCAGGATCCGGTGATCCTCGGGCTCCGCGCGATCCAGATCTGGACCGGAGCTACAGTAAACCCTAACCCTCGTTTTTTCTTCTAAGTCCCAGAATTTTTGCCTCATATGCTCTGTTCGAGGCCCCGTAACTTTGCATCCGTAGCTCCGTTTTGGGCATATAGCATATCAAAATGTTCGTCTCGACGAGTACATCATTTCATTCCATTGCATCATTTTCATTTGAGCTCATCTTGATGCCCAAAATGCTGTTAGAAGGAGGCTTCGTGAGTTAATTGTCAGATCTGCTAGTTCATCTTAGACTTTTGTCATTTTTGCCATGATTATTGTGTGCATGCTATGCCTGTGAGTCCTTCATATGTTTTGTTAAGCATTTTGTCTTCTTTCCAGAGGTGCAACCCATGCATTTTTAGGATGTGTGTGGTGACTTGTGCAAGCTTGCAAAGAGAGGCACCCGGGAAATCTGTTTTCAGAGACTTAGTTGTTTTCACTAAGTCTGGGATTATTTAGTTCATGATGCCATATGTTCAGCTTGTTTCCTAGTGATCCGTGCCTCTTTTGAGGATGATCAGTAAAGGAGTTTTGTTAATCATGTTATGCTCTATCCATCCATGTCTTTGTTTGCAATTATGGAGCACCCTAGCTTGAGTCAATCGAGCTCTACTTTTGCTTCGTTGGTGAATCTGGGCAGATCGTCAACTCTGTTTGCGATTTTGCCGATGTATTGTAGTTGATCCGTGCATGCTATGCCATTGTTCTTGCCATGTATAGCTTGATTTGTGCCTTCTTAATGGATGTATGTCTTCTTGCCATGACTTGCACCGTGTGAGTGCATCGAGCTCGTTTACATGCCTTCGTGAGTTATATTTCAGCATGTCTCAGTTTTCACTAAGTCTGAAAACTGATTGTGTTTTAGCTATGTTCGTGTGCCCGTTAGTATATTTTGTGATCCCTTTTGGCCCCAGGTCACTTAGGGACTTTTGTTAAGCTTGTTGAGTAGCTCCATGCCATGTTCTTACTTGTCTTAATCAGGTCATGTATCATGTTGTTTTGCTGCTCCAAAGAGGGCTTCGTGATCTGAAATTTCAGACAAGTGTTAATTTCACTAAGTCTGGAATCTGTTTTGCATTTGCGTTTTTGCCATGCTTGTTTGAACCTCATAATGGATGAATTGGCCGTGGCTCAGTGCTAGTCTTTTGTTAAGCATCTTGTGTGCATCCCTGCCATGTATTTTGTTGTCATGTTTGGTGGCTGTAGCATGTTCATCTCGTTGCATTTAGATGCCTACTTGCTGTAAATCGCAGACCGGTGTCATTCTTAAAACGCTTGCCATTTCCAAACCGTAACTCCGATTCCGGTTCTTTATATCGTTTTCAAGCGATTTCATCTCATCTTTCCAGTGGCACCCTTGGAATTCCAAGTTGAGGCCAGGTTCATGCATTTCCTGTCATATCTTGCATTTTGCATCCCGCATCGCATCCCGCATAGCATATCTTCATTTCATCATATTGCTTGGTCTTGCACGTGGTTGATTGTATCCTTGTTGCTTGTTTGTCTTGTTGGGTAGAGCCGGGAGACGAGTTCGCTACCGAGGAGCCCGTTGAGTTTGCTTGTGAGGATCCAGTCAACTCTGACAACTGTGCAGGCAAGATGATCATACCCTCGAAATCACTACTATCTTTGCTATGCTAGTTTGCTCGCTCTTGCTATGCCAATGCTACGATGCCTACCTTTTGCTTGTCAGCCTCCCAATTGCCATGTCAAACCTCTAACCCACCATGTCCTAGCAAACCGTTGATTGGCTATGTTACCGCTTTGCTCAGCCCCTCTTATAGCGTTGCTAGTTGCAGGTGAAGATTGGAGGCCGTTCCTTGTTGGAACATTTTATTTACTTGTTGGGATATCATTATATTGCTATGTTATCTTAATGCATCTATATACTTGGTAAAGGGTGGAAGGCTCGGCCTCTCGCCTAGTGTTTTGTTCCACTCTTGCCGCCCTAGTTTCCGTCATATCGGTGTTATGTTCCCGGATTTTGCGTTCCTTACGCGGTTGGGTTATAATGGGAACCCCTTGATAGTTCGCCTTGATTAAAGCTTTTCCAGCAATGCCCAACCTTTGGTTTTACCATTTTCCACCTAGCCTCTTTTTCCCTTGGGTTTCTGGAGCCCAAGGGTCATCTTATTTTAAACCCCCCCCCACCGGGCCAGTGCTCCTCTGAGTGTTGGTCCACCTGTCAGCTGCCGGTGGCCACCAGGGGCAACTCTGGGCTGGCCTACCCATACCTAGGACAATCTGAGTGTGCCCTGAGAAAGAGATATGTGCAGCTCCTATCGGGATTTGTCGGCACATTCGGGCGGTGTTGCTGGTCTTGTTTTAACCTGTCGAAGTGTCTTGAAGACCGAGATACCGAGTCTGATCGGAACGTCTTGGGAGGAGGTCTATTCCTTCGTTGACCGTGAGAGCTTGTCATGGGCTAAGTTGGGACTCCCCTGCAGGGATTGAACTTTCGAAAGCCGTGCCCGCGGTTATGGGCAGATGGGAATTTGTTAATGTCCGGTTGTAGATAACTTGAACCTTAATTAATTAAAATGAATCAACAGTGTGTTACCGTGATGGCCTCTTCTCGGCGGAGTCCGGGAAGTGGACACGGTGTTGGAGTAATGCTTGCGCAGGTTGTTCCCTCTAGTTTCTCGCTTGCTGCTTGCCTCCTCTTCTCGCTCTCTTTTGCGAATAAGTTAGCCACCATATATGCTAGTCGCTTGCTGCAGCTCCACATATACCCTTTCCTTCCTATAAGCTTAAATAGTCTTGATCGCGAGGGTGCGAGATTGCTGAGTCCCTGTGGCTCACAGATACTATAACTCCAGATGCAGGTCCAGGTGATTCCGCTCCAGGTGACGAGTACGAGCTCAAGTGGGAGTTCGACGAGGACTCTCAGCGTTACTACGTGTCTTTTCCTGATGATCAGTAGTGGTGCCTAGTTGGGGTTGATTCAGGGCCTTGTCGCATGTTGGGTTTTTTATTTTGGCGCCGTAGTCGGGCCATGAGTGTTTTATGATGATGTTATTTATGTACTTGATTGACGTGGCGAGTGTAAGCCAACTATGTTATCTCCCCTTTTATTATATATTACATGGGATGTTGTGAAGATTGCCTTACTTGCGACATATGCCTTCAATGCGATTATGTCTCTAAGTCGTGCCTCGACACGTGGGAGCTATAGTCGCATCGAGGGTGTTACAAGTTGGTAATCAGAGCCTTCCCCGACCTTAGGAGCCCCATTGCTTGATCGTTTTAGCGGCCGAGTTGTGTCTAGAAAAATGTTTTGAGTCTTTAGGAATTATATATCGGAGAGTTAGGAATTCTTTTTACTTCCCAGTCTCCTCATCGCTCTGGTAAGGCATCCTGACGTAGAGTTTTGACTCTTCTCTTCTCAAATTTCACTAAAATTTTTTTTAGGATCACGCGAGTATCTTGGAATCGTTCCGATGGCTTATGATGAGAATACTGTCTTGGTGCCTCCTGTCAGGGGTTTAGTGGAAGTGTCCCGGGGAGTTGAGCTCTGAGGTGTTGTCATCATAATTTTATCGTTGCAATTCTGGAATACTTGAGATATGTTCGCGACATCGAAAATCTCTTTTATGCAGTTCATTGGTGAGATAACCTCGACGCCACCCAGGGAGATAACCTCGACGCCACCCAGTACTGGGGCGGGAGTTCGGGAGTATTGCCATAACTTGTATAACGGATGCTTTTCAAAGGTTGAGGTAGATGGTTTCCGAAGTTTTTCTCGGTTATGTGTTGAAGGATGGATACAGCTGGATGTAGGATTTGCTAGAATTGGGTGAGATATTATGCTTCCCCTGTATCCCCAACACCTGATTGCATAACCGGAAAGGTTCGGGAGTTTCATAGGTGGGAATTCTTGTAGCTCTAGTTCTTCTTCCACGGATATTTGGTTTGAGGTTGGGATTTCTTACCGATTATTCGTTCTTGATCCGTACCTTGTTGATTTATTTCTCTACCTTTATTCTACGTGGCTTCTCAATTTATGGATATGTGACCATTTCAAGAGGAATGCATTCGTTCATTGTGTTCGGATGTGAAGACTATATGTTGCAATTTTCATTCCATTGGATTCAGCTTCAATATTTGTCTATCAATGTGCTAATGGATGTCAACCTCTTCAGGATGGCTCCTCCAACGCGCACGACTCCAAATCCTGATCCGCCACCACCTCCACCTCCTCAGGAGGCATGGCAAGCTGTGATGGCCGCAACCAATGCAAACACACAGTTGATCATGCAAATTCTCCAAGAGCGCAATCAAGGCAACCAAGGGAACCAAGGCAACAATCAGAATCACTTTGCTACACTCAACCAGTTCCTTGCTAATGGGCCAAAGACTTTCAGCAATTGTGTTGAGGCAACCGATGCTGACGATTGGCTTGTGGATCTGTGCAAGCATTTCGAGTGAAGTAACGTCAGGCCTGAGGACTTTGTCAAGTTCGCTTCCTTCCAACTCAAAGATCAAGCTGCAGAATGGTTCCAGCAGTACAAGGACTCCAGAGGTGGACGTGTTATCACTTGGGATGAATTCCGTCAAGATTTCCGAGCTCATCATATTCCTCAGAGCGTGGTTGAAAGCAAGCGTGAGGAATTCCGCAACCTGAAGCAAGGCTCTTTGTCTGTCTATGACTACAACAAGTTGTTTCAGAAGCTCGCCCGCTTTGCCAAGCAGGACGTCCCTGATGAGAAGAGCATGATATACCAGTTCAGGGGTGGTCTCAGAGAAGAAATTCAGCTAGCTCTTGTTCTCTTCGAGCCCTTGAGATACGATGAGTTCTACAACATGGCATTCAAGCAAGAGGCTGCTCAATTAAGGTGTGACGCTTCCAAGAAGCGAGTCAGAGATGTTACTCCTTCTTCCTCTACTCAAGTGGCCAAGAAGCAGAAGTATTGGCTTCCTCCTCCTCCATTCCGTCAGCCGTATCAGAAGAAGAGCAAAGGTGGCAGTGGATCTTCCCACCCACCCAATCCTGGCTTTCAGAACAAGACTTCGTCTCACAAGGACACTCTCTTCTTCGAGGATCGTATTGTTGTACCCAAAGGTGACATTCGTAAAGTGATCATGAACGAGGCTCACAATTCTCTCCTCTCCATCCACCCTGGGAGCACGAAGATGTATCAGGACCTCAAGCAAGCTTATTGGTGGACTCGAATGAAGCGCGAGATTGCTCAATTCGTGAATGAATGTGATGTCTGCAGAAGAGTGAAGGCAGAACACCAAAGGCCAGCAGGTCTCCTCCAACCTCTTGCCATTCCAGAATGGAAGTTTGACCACATTGAAATGGACTTCGTGACTGGGTTTCCAAATTCCAAGCGTGGCAATGATGTTATATTCGTTGTCATCGACAAACTCACCAAAGTGGCTCATTTTCTGCCTATCAAAGAGTCGATCACTGCAGCTCAATTGGCGGAACTCTATACATCTCGGATTGTCTCTCTGCACGGTATTCCACAAGTTATATCTTCAGACCGTGACAGCATCTTTATCTCAAAGTTTTGGGATTCTTTTCAGAAGGCCATGGGCACCAACATCCGCTTCAGCACAGCTTTCCATCCTCAAACTAGCGGTCAAGTCGAGCGTGTCAACCAGATTCTTGAAGATATGCTCAGGGCTTGTGTGATCTCCTTCGGCATGAAGTGGGAGGATTGTCTTCCTTATGCTGAATTCTCCTACAACAACAGTTTTCAAGCAAGTTCGGGCAAGGCCCCATTTGAAATTCTGTATGGCAGGAAGTGCCGTACCCCTCTCAACTGGTCTGAAACCGGTGAATGTCAGCTTCTTGGAAATGACTTAATCACAGAGGCAGAAGAAATGTGCAAAGTCATTCGAGATAACCTCAAAGCAGCCCAATCCCGCCAGAAGAGCTACTATGATAGTAAGCACCGTGATTTGGCTTTCGAGATCGGAGATCATGTTTACCTCCGCGTCTCTCCTATGAAAGGTACTCGTCGCTTCGGTATCAAAGGGAAGCTTGCCCCCAGATACGTGGGACCTTTAAAGATTGTCAGCAAGAGAGGCGATCTCGCCTATCAACTCGAGCTTCCTTCAAACTTTGCAAATGTTCATGACGTGTTCCATGTCTCTCAGCTTTGAAAGTGCTTCAAGACTCCTGACCGCACCGTCAACTTCGAGGACATTGAGCTCTAAGAAGATCTCTCTTATTGTGAGCACCAGTTGTTATTCTTGAAGAGACTGAACGCAAGACTCGCAACAAGTCAATCAAATTCCTCAAAGTCAAGTGGTCACACCATTCCGACCATGAAGCTACCTGGGAACGCGAGGATCACCTCCGTTCTGAGTACCCGGCGTTCTTTCAGTCCTAGATCTCGGGACGAGATCCTTTCGTAGTGGTGGAGTGTTGTAACACCCCGGATGTTACTTTCCCATTTTGTACTCCTACTCTTCCCGTTTCGGCGTTAAGTTATTTTATTTTCTGGGGTTCGGGTCTTGTCTCCGTGTGTTGTTTTCGTTTTCATGCATCTCATATCATGTCATCTTGTGCATTGCATTTGCATACGTGTCCATCTCATGCATTCGAGCATTTCCCCCGTTGTCCGTTTTGCATTCCGGCGCTTCGTTCTTCTCCGGTGGTTATTTCTACCTTTCTCTCATGTGTGGAGATTAAACATTTCCGGATTGGACCGATACTTGCCAAGCGACCTTGGTTTACTACCGGTAGACCGCCTGCCAAGTTTGTACCATTTGGACTTCGTTTGATACTCCAACGGTTAACCGAGGGACCGAAAAGGCCTCGTGTGTGTTGCAGCCCAACACCCCTCCAATTTGGCCCAAAACCTACCTAAGCCTTCTCCATCATCTAGAGCGTTCGATCATGATCGCGTGGCCGAAAACCGCACCTCATTTGGACTCTCCTAGCTCCCTTTACCTCTATTTAAAGGCCTCTCCCCGAAAATCCGGACCCCCCTCGTCCGAAACCCTAAAAATCATCTCCGCGCCGTCCGGACACGTCCGCCCTGGCCGGACACATCGCCGCCGCGCACTCCGCGCCTGCCACGTCACCGCAGCCACCCGCGCGCCGCCGCGGCCTGGAGGGCCCAGATCCGGCCCCCGCGGCCCAGATCCGGGCGCCGCCCCGCGCCTCCACCCGCCGCCGCCTACCGCGCCCCGCCGCTGCTGCTTCTCCGCCGCGCCGCCGCGCCAGTAGCCGCCGGACCTCGCCGCCGACACCGTTGCACCTCCCGCCGCCACGCGCCATCATCGCCTCGGCCTCCGCGCGCCACCGCCGCCTCGGCCTCGCGCCGCCACGCCGCCCGTCTCCGGCGCTCCGGCGAGCCCCGAGCTGGCCCCCCTCTTCCTCCCTCTACTCCGGCCGCCGCACGGCCATCAACGCCGGAAAGGCTCCGGCGAGATCCCGGCGAACCTCGGGGCACGTGCAAACCCTAGATCTAGGAGGTTGAATTTCTACGAAGTCCTCGAAATCTCAGATCCATGTGTTCCTGTTCATAGCCTCGTATCTCCGCATCCATAACTCCGTTTTTGGCATATAGCATATCAAAATGTTCAACTTAGAGAGTACATCATTTCATTCCATTGCATCATTTTTATTTGAGCTCATCTTGATGCTCGAAATGCTGTTAGAAGAGGGCTACTTGAGATAATTTGTCAGATCTGTTACTCCTTTTAGCTTTTTGTCATTTTTGCCATGATTATTGTGTGCATGATATGCCCATGAGCTCTACATATGTTTTGTTAAGGGTTTTGTCATCTTTCCAGAGGTGCAACAAATGTATTTTTGTGATGTGTGTGGTGACTAGCACGAGCTTGCAAAGTGGTGCACTTGGTAATTCTGATTTCAGGGACTTAGCATTTCCACTAAGTCCTTGAGCTGTTTATCTCATATGGCCATATGTTCATGTTGTTTCCTAGTGATCCGTGCCTCTTTTGAGGATCATCAGTAAGGATGTTTTGTTAATATTGTAGTGCTCTATCCATCCATGTCTTTGTTTGCAATTATGGAGCACCCTAGCTTGAGTCAATCGAGCTCTACTTTTGCTACTTTGTGAATCTGGGCAGATTGTCAACTTGTTTGCAATTTTGCCGATGATGTTGTAGTTGATCCGTGCATGCTATGCTATTGTTCTTGCCATGTCTAGCTTGAATTTTGGGTGTTCTTGGTAGATGTATGCTTAGTTGGTCATCACTTGCTCCGTAGTGAGTGCATCGAGCTTGTAAACATGCCTACTTGAGTTATGTTTCAGCATGTTCCAGTTTTCACTAAGTCTGAAAACTGATTATGTTTTTGCCATGTTCACATGCTTGCAATCGTATTTTCTGATCCCTTTTGGCCCAAGGTCACTAAGGGACTTTTGTTAAGATCTTTGAGTAGCTCCATGCCATGATCTACTTTGCCATGTTCAGGTCCTATAGCATGTAGTTTTGTTGCTCCGAAGAGTGCTACCTGATCTGAAATTCCAGACAAGTGTTAATTTCACCAAGTGTGAGATCTGTTTGTCATATGCATTTTTGCCATGCTTGTTTGAACATGTTAATGGATGAATTGGCTGTAGCTCAGTGCTAGAATTTTGTTAAGCATCATGAATGCATCCCTGCCATGTATTTTGTTGTCATGTTTGAGTGCTGTAACATGTTCATTTCGTTGCATTTAGATGGCTACTTGTTGTAAATCGCAGACCGATGTTATATTTGAATCGCTTGCCATTTCCAAACCGTAACTCCGATTCCGGCGTTCTTTATATCGTTTTCAAGCGATTTCATCTCATCTTTCCAGTGGCACACTTGGATTTCCAAGTTGAAGCCAGGTTCATGCATTCCTTGTCACATCTTGCATATGCATCCCGCATCGCATCCCACATAGCATATCATCTTTGCATCATCTTGTTGATCCTTGCACGTGGTTGATTTGTGTCCTTGTTGCTTGTTTGTCTTGTTTGGGTAGAGCCGGGAGACGAGTTCGCTAACGAGGAGCCCATTGAGTTTGCTTTCGAGGATCCAGTCAACTCTGACAACTGTGCAGGCAAGATGATCATACCCTCGAAGTCACTACTATCTTTGCTATGCTAATTTGCTCGCTCTTTTGCTATGCCAATGCTACGATGCCTACCACTTGCTTTCAAGCCTCCCAAATTGCCATGTCAAACCTCTAACCCACCATGTCCTAGCAAACCGTTGATTGGCAATGTTACCGCTTTGCTCAGCCCCTCTTATAGCGTTGCTAGTTGCAGGTGAAGATTGGAGACCGTTCCTTGTTGGAACATTTATTTACTTGTTGGGATATCATTATATTGCCATGTTATCTTAATGCATATATATGCTTGGTAAAGGGTGGAAGCCTCGGCCTCTCCCCTAGTGTTTTGTTCCACTCTTGCCGCCCTAGTTTCCGTCATATCGGTGTTATGTTCCCGGATTTTGCGTTCCTTACGTGGTTGGGTTATAATGGGAACCCCTTGATAGTTCGCCTTGATTAAAGCTTTTCCAGCAATGCCCAACCTTGGTTTTACCATTTGCCACCTAGCCTCTTTTCCCTTGGGTTTCCGGAGCCCGAGGGTCATCTTATTTTAAACCCCCCCCCCCGGGCCAGTGCTCCTCTGAGTGTTGGTCCAAACTAGAGTCCTGTGCAGCGCCCCCTCGGGGAAACTCGAGGTTTGGTTTTAGTTGTATGGAGCGCTCATCTGAGTGTGCCCTGAGAACGAGATATGTGCAGCTCCTATCGGGATTTGTCGGCACATTCGGGCGGTGTTGCTGGTCTTGTTTTAACCTGTCGAAGTGTCTTGAAGAACCGAGATACCGAGTTTGATCGGAACATCTTGGAAGGAGGTCTATTCCTTCGTTGACCGTGAGAGCTTGTCATGGGCTAAGTTGGGACTCCCCTGCAGGGTTTTGAACTTTCGAAAGCCGTGCCCGCGGTTATGGGCAGATGGGAATTTGTTAATGTCCGGTTGTAGATAACTTGAACCTTAACTTAATTAAAATGAATCAACTGAGTGTGTTACCGTGATGGCCTCTACTCGGCGGAGTCCGGGAAGTGGACACGGTGTTGGAGTAATGTTTGCGCAGGTTGCTTTCTAGGTTCTCGCTCGCGCTTTGCCTCCTCTTCTCGCTCTCTTTTGCGAACAGGATAGCCACCATATTTGCTAGTCGCTTGCTGCAGCTCCACACATATTTACCTTGCCATACCTATTAAGCTTAAATAGTCTTGATCGCGAGGGTGCGAGATTGCTGAGTCCCTGTGGCTCACAGATTACTATTACACCAGATGCAGGGCATGATGATTCCGCTCCAGGAGACACGTTCGAGCTCAAGTGGGAGTTCGACGAGGACTCTCGATGTTACTATGTTTCCTTTCCTGATGATCAGTAGTGGTGCCCAGTTGGGGGTGATTGGGACCATGTCGCATGTTGGGTTCTCTTTTATTTTGGCGCCGTAGTCGGGCCATGAGTGTTTGGATGATGTAATGTTATTTATGTTCTTGATTGACGTGGCGAGTGTAAGCCAACTATGTTATCTCCCCTTTTATTATCATATTACATGGGATGTTGTGAAGATTGCCTAACTTGCGACATATGCCTTCAATGCGATTATGCCTCTAAGTCATGCCTCGACACGTGGGAGATATAGTCGCATCGAGGGTGTTACATACATGTTGATGTAAAAATATAGTGATATACAATAGGTACTTACATGAGCATTGGAGCACAGAGAATTCCCGCAAGATATTTTCCTCGAATACGATCCCAATGGAGGAAGTCTTGTATCATTTAACCTTATTTTATAAAAGAGAGATGGGTAAGAAACATGTAGAAAATATGATCAAAATGCTATAAAATTTCATGATGCAAGGATACGCACACGCTTCTTAGAATGGAGTTGACATTATTTTGCTGGACTAGAGTGGACTAGTTCTTTGGCCACTGGAATCTGCTTATTATCAGTGGGAGTTGGGTTTCTCTGTGCTGGAGCAGTATCTATGAAAAATGGAGTTGGTTTATTATCTCCCGGCGTTTGGATCTTTTGCAAAGACCTGGTTTGTAACCCTTCAGATTCTAACATAGTCGTCTTCCCCTTGCATGCCTTATATAGAAGAATGGCGATTCAGTTATAAAACATGCTACAACAGAGATGGAATAGGTACTGAAGAATAGAAAAGGCATGACATATTGACATGTATTCCCTCCATCCGTAAATAAATGGATGGGTCTAGGCGTATTTCAGTTCTAGATACATCCAGTTTTATCCATTTCTGTGACATTTAATCCGGACGGAGGGAGTATGATGTAAGAGCTAGGGATAGACAGGAAAACATAGTAAAAAACACTGAAAAACCCACTGCAGAACCAAAGTATTCAAACCCACTGATATGAGATAGTACACTCATGCAGCTCAGGATGCAAAACTACCAGGCAATTTTCCTTGCAAAAATCAACATTGTGGCCTTTAATCATACATTTTGCTACAACTAAATTTAGACCAGATAAAGGTTGGATTCACGCAGATTAACAAAAAACATGTTGATGTAAAAATATAGTGATATACAACAGGTACTTACATCTACATTGGAGCACAGAGAATTCCTGCAAGAATCTTTCGTCATAAACGATACCATTGCAGAAATTCTTCTATCTGTTAAGCTTATTTTCTAAAAGAGAGATGGGTAAGAAACATGTAGAAAATATGATCAGCATGCTATAAAATTTCATGATGCAAGGATACGCACACGCTTCTTAGAATTGAGTTGACATATTTTTGCTGGACTGGAGCAGACTAGTTCTTTGGCCACTGGAATCTGCTTATTATCAGTAGGAGTTGGGTTTCTCTGTGCTGGAGCAGTATCTATAAAAAATAGAGTTGGTTTATTATCTCCTGGCGTTTGGATCTTTTGCAAAGGCCTTGTTTGTAACCCTTCAGATTCTAACATAGTCGTCTTCCCCTTGCATGCCTTGTATAGAAGAATGGTGCTTTAATTATAAAACATGCGACAACAGAGAGATGGAATAGGTATTGAAGAATAGAAAGGCATGACATATTGACATGTATTCCCTCCATCCGTATTTCAGCTCTAGATACATCCTTTTTTATCCATTTCGGCAACATGTAATCCGGACGGAGGGAGTATGGTGTAAGAGCTAGGGATACGACAGGACAACACAGCAAAAAAACACTAGTTGAATGTAAAATTGTATGCTAGCGGAATACGTACAGAAATAACTAAGGCAACATACACGTGTATGATTGGGAAAATAAGATGGCATTGCAACAGAGCACTAGAACATCACTTCAATGTAAAAAAAACATAGTATGGTAGACAGATGAAGTACATACTGATGAATAACAATGCATAAGATATTCAGAAGCATGATGTCCAAATTAAGCAGATGGCATTGCGATAGAGTAGAATGACATTACTTGAATTTGAAAACATGTTATCATGAATGGAATAGGTACTGAAAAACAGGAAGGCATGACATATTTACATGCATGATCAGCATGCTAAGCACATGGCATTGCAACAGAGTAGATACACTCCAGGACATTATATGCATGTTGTACCCATATCACAGGCCAAGTTAGAGCAAGGACCTTGTGGGGTGAAGAGGATTCATCATCTTTCTGCAAGTCTTCTGAAGAACTGCCTTTACATGTTCCATCATATTGGGTATCATTGACATCAAGTTTATTGGCCTTTACATTGCTCCGTGAGGTTCTTGTGGATATATCAGTGTGTGCAATTATATCTGACATGCATGGAAGACAACTAGTAGTTAGATTTATGTAATGAGTGCCTGTAGGAGACGACATAAATAGTAGGACTGGGGTTAACTAGCAGCAACAGGTCTCATAAACTAAAGGGAGAACACAGATGAAAGCTACAGAATATGTATCATTTGTACTCGAGATTAACTAGATGGCACACAAAAGTATTAAAGAACAACATAGGTAATACTAGAAGTGGTATAATACTATAATCACCGGCATGTGGGATAGCGTTGGCTGATGGATGATAACTATGGAACATCGTTACCTAAAGAACAAGTATCTTAGCTGAACTATGGAACAACATTAACTCCTGAACAAGACCCATAAGAGATCAGCATGAATATACAGTGAAATGTGATGATCTATTTTCCATGCTTAGATGAATAACAAAGCCATAAATGTTGCACACAAGTAAGATGAGGGTACAACCTATCTGGCTGCCATCCATAGGAGTGAGCATCATGTGCTGACTTGTCGATGGCCCTGCAGTTGTTGTGGATGTCCATATCAGGCTCGCGCATTTGATGCAGGGAACTGTTGAGTGGGGACTATAGCTCCCTTCTGGTGTATGCTTCCCTTGTTGGAGCAGCTGCAGTGAGTCGGAAGACGGTGTGTCTGAAGATGCAGATAACACATAATGTTAAGAACGACATATCTCTTTGATCTGAACAAATACACTAAGAGATCAACAGCAAGGTACGAGAGTGGTCACACGTCTGTTGATTGAAGACTAAATTGCGATCACATGATTTTATTTTATTTTGGTACTATCCGATCTACGCCGGATGGCTGGCCGTCTTGTGCCTCCCGGCTGACACTGTTCGGAATCTTCCTCAAAGAGCCAGCGACCAATGGCAGAGCAGCCTTCCTCCACCGTCTATGGCCCCGGCCAAAACCCCGCTCCCCGCCCCACCGCACTGCCGTGGTTGCGCCGCCCCCGGGCCAATCCACAAAGACTCCCTGTCATCCAGATCCGGCGGCGGCAGTACCTTCAACCCATGCAACTCTAAAAGATAGCCATCTAAGCGCTGCTTCCGCGGTGAACTTGCGGCCCCGCACCCTTATGTTAGACACTAGCCAACCGGCAGCCTAGGAGCTCCGCCGCCTCGAGGGGTGCTGCTTCCCATTGCTAATCGATTGGCCCAGAATAAAAATTCAGACAACTGACACCTAAATAAAGTGATTTGAGATGAGGGTGCAACCTATCTGGCGGCATGGTGAAGTAGGCAGGTCCAGCTGCCGAGTCGGTGAGGCCGGCGCGGTTGCGATGGCGACCGGCGATAGGGAAAGAGCGATGTCGCGACGATCGACGGCTACGCGGAAGCAGCGCCAGGAATCTGGACGGATCCGAAGTTGGAGCCGCTCAGGCACCGTGAACAACGGCAGGGGTGAATCGGCTTCGGTACGGTTCACGTGGCCGTCGTCGAGGCAAAACCAGCAGCACGGAGTAAGAGGCACACGGCCCAGTGCACGACGGAAAATGGACAACGTCTCCGGCATTAGGGAGGAGGGCGGCTGTGAAATTGGTGCGGTGGGGGCGCCATGGAGGTGGGGCTGAGGTTTCATGGCTCGGGAGAAGGGAGCTTCCCGGGGAGAAGGTGATTTGGTGCCCACGAGGTATGAATGGGGGGGGGGGATTGGGAGGGGAGTGGAACCATGTCTTACAGACGCATTTGTCTAAAATGTGAGGGGGAGTTACAGTTCTACCCTTGCCTATAGGCTTCTCGGCTTGGGTCTGTGTACTGAGGGTCGGGGATAGTAGAGTAACTTCGCTTCTCCCAAAATAGTGGGCGGGAGCGATTTCGGGCGAGAAGGGCGTGTTTTGAACTATAGTGGGCGCGGGCGATTTAGGGCGAGGAGAGCGTGTTTTGAAATAGTGGGCGCGAGCTATTTCGGGCGAGGAGAGCGTGTTTTGCCGACCATGGTTTATGAATTATTCGGCACATGTCATTTCGGCCGAGGAGAAGGCACGCTTGGATGAAGTTACGAACCTACCCTCGATGTACAACGGGCCAATTGATGCGTGTCCCACATAGGACGGTAATTTCGCGTCTCCCATTTATTTGCTCGGGCGAATTCCACCGAGCAGAGAGGATGTTTAATGGTTCGTTCAAATTTTGGGAGAACGAGCATCCACGTCTACCTTACCAAGTCGATTTGGATCAAATTTTGAAATATTAGCTTGCCACTTCTTTTTTAGATGGAGAGATGATGCTCGGGAGTAATGTGTTTTTACATGCTCGTTGCTAGCGATTTACTATATGACAAATAGTTGACCCACTCAAAAACGTGAATCAAACCCAAAATGAAATATCTCGATTTAATGAAATAGCTTGTTCAGTAGGTCAAAATAGTGAACTAAATCCAAAATTGAACACCTCAATCGAGTAGCATGTTGTACAGTATTATAGTACTCCATGAACATGTTGAAAGTCAAATTAATGAACTTGTTTGATATACGCATATATCCGTTCATGTGTGGATTGCAGACAACATGTTCTCCAATTTAAATATTTGAATGCAAGTTTATATCGAAACATGGTTTATATCAGTCTTTGATGTATAAAACGCGACCTCCCCCTCTCCCGGACTCCTGTTCTCTCTCTCTCTCTCTCTCTCTCTCGCCGACAATCTTCAATTCTGTTGCACACATCCGACACAAAAACCTTGTTGGTCCCTCTCCATTTCTCTCCATCTCTCTCTCTCTCTCTCTCTCTCTCTCTTTGTGTGTGTGTGTGGGGGGGGGGTCTTTCTAGTTCGCATGCATATATACACCATCTATAGGTCTCTCTCGCACACTATGTATGATACTCTAGCTAGTCCAAGCTAGATATCTTGGGTGCACTCATCGTACGCACACAAATTCCTTGGCTCTTTGCCTGTAACTCTCTCACGCACCACTATGTCGTCTCGGAGCTCTTCCCCCCTCTCTCAAACTCTCCATCCACCTGGGTCACACATACACATGCATATCTCACTTGCACTCGATAGGCCCATCTAAAACTCTATCTCTCCCCCTCGTTCTCTCTCCATCTCACACGCACACACACACAATCTCATGCCCAGCTAGCCAAGTATGATGGTCTCTCACTCAATTGTAGGCACACGCAGTCCCCCTTATATGTATATGACTACCTAATCTTAGTCTCCATCACAAACATGTGCATGGTCTATCTCGGTTTCTCTCGGGGCATCTTTCTATCGCGCACGCACTCCCTCGATCTCCCACCCATATAGTCCCCTCACGATCTCGACGAGATCTCTCTATCACAAACACACCCTCTCTCCCTCCCCATTCGTCCATGTCATCCATGTGTCCCTCTCGACCTTTGTCCTTATTGGCCAGACCTCTATTGGACATGTGCTACAGGGGTGTCTCTCTCCGTTGCAAACAATCACACACTAGCTATCTTCGTGTATCTCCTCGCCTCGCTTTTCCATCTCGGAGATGCATGCGTGATATGTTCGCATAAGAAATGAAAAACACACACTCTCTCTAATTTATCGTTTGTTGTCACTTTCTCTTTCACACACATACTCTTTTTGCACACTTACCCATTCTCCTTCACACGCACTTGATCTGTCTCGACTGAGGCACTCTCCTCGGTCCATAGCATATAGATTTATTGAAAAGTCAAACATCACAAAGTTTGACCATGTACGCGGAGAAAAAGAATTACATCTAGTATGGCAAACATATACCATTAGATTCACCATGAGATATGATGTATCTTTGGTATTTTAGATATAAATAACATTTTCGTAAACCTGATCAAAGTTTCCAAAGTTTGACTTCTAAAAAATTTACATGCACTGCATTATCGAGCGGATGGAATATCTCTTTCCCCCTATCAGTTATCTGACGCACCACTCAGCCTTATCGGGGCTCCTCAATCTCTCTCAAACTTTATTGGTCAGTTTGGTTCGTGACCTGACCCTCATGCCTTGATGGCCGGTACTGCCTGGTGTGGACGTGAGATGTAAAATATTTCTGCCTGGCCAGGCTTGTGTGGTGCTGAAGCGTTTGATTCATGCCTGGGCCAGGCAAAGCATCAACGTCCCATCAATCAATCCATGCATCAATTATTTAATGCTAATATCCATCCATGTTGCTGTTAGCCTCGTGGCCACACGACCAGGCATGGCCAGGCATTCGAAATCGGTCGCCTGGGACAGGCTACTTGCAGTGTCTGGAGTTCAGCCAGGCTAATTAAAGTGCAAGGGAACCCAGGCCAGGCGGGCTTTCTTTTTCACAGGGTAGCAACCAAACAAGTGTGCATGAAATCCAGCCACAACCCCAGGCCAGGCAAAAGATGCTCAGGACGCAAGCCAAATTGGCCTTATATCTCCCTGGTTCACACGTACACATGTCTCGCTCGTGCTATACATATAGACCCATCCAACACTCTCCGCCCTTGTTCTCTCTCCATGTGACACGCACCCCCCTAAGTACCATAATCCATCACTCCATCATAGGCTCAAGCACTCCCCCATCCTAAGTATGATTATCTCTTACTAGCCATCAGGAACACACGTATTGTCTCCTTCCATCCATACGTCTATCTCGATATCTCTCGGGGCATCTTCTATCACGCACACACCTTGTCACTCGATCTCCCACCTATGTAGTCCCATCACGATCTCCAGGGGATCTCTCTATGACAAACATACACTCTCTCCTCCCCATGTCTGCATTTTCTCCATACGTCTCTCTCGACCTCTCTCCCTTGTTTGTCGGACCCCTCTTGGCCACGTGCTAGGGGTCTTGCTCTCTCGGTTCCAAACAACCACACACTATCTCCTCACCTTGCCTCCGTTGTCGAAGATGCATGTGTGATATGTTGGCATAAGACACACACGCTTTTTCTCTACTTTTATCGTGTGTTGTCCATTTCTCTTTCACACACGCACACACACTTTTTTCATTCATTCACTCTCTCTCTCTCCCTCTCTAGTTAGGAACTCTGTTACGTCCATAAGCATATGGATGTTTTGAAAAGTCAAACCTCAGAAAAGTTTGACCAGGTATATGTGGAGAAAAACATTTACATCTGGAACGATCATTAGATTCATCACAACGTGTAGTTACTTCATACTATCATTTATCTTTAGTATTGTAGATATAAGTAATTTCTTTATAAACTTGGTCAAAGTTTCAAAAGTTTGACTTAAAAAATTTTTGGAACTACATTATCGAACGGAGGTAGTAGCTCTTTCTCTCTCTCTCTGCTATCTCTCACGGGCCTCCCCTCTCACTCGAACTCTCTATACCGACGGATTATACGCTCACAGTGTCAGCGTATAGCTCCGTATATTGTTTAGTTGATCGGTCAACCAATCCACATGCTGCCTTGTCAGCTCGTGTTCTGTATCTTCGTGTGCTGGCCCATGTGGCAATGGGTGAAAATAAGTAAACTAGAGGCCCATCTGACACGCGGTGAAGTAAACAAAGTTGAAACCACTCGGGGTAGCACCCCGCACGCTAGTAAATTGAGAGCGCATTGAGGACAAACTTCTTCCGCGCGAAGGATGCACTCGCGCACAATTCACCACTGCGCGGCGGCATGCACAGAAGGACGCACTCGCGCACACCCAACACACAACACATACCAGCACACGTGTACACCAGCGTCGCCGCCAGTTGAGATGGACGGTGAGGCAGCCAACAAGTGGAGGCGGCTCGAGCCAAAACCGCATCCGGCGAGCCTGGACTTCATCAGCAGCCTCCCCGAAGACATGCTGCTCGTCATCATCGGCCTCCTCCCCACAAAATCTGCCGTGCGGACCGCCCTGCTCTCCCGGCGGTGGCGCCCCCTCTAGTGCTGCGTCCCCCTCAACCTCATCGTCGACAGCTGCCTCTGTGATGGGGATTGCGAACGCATGGCCGCAGTCTCCAAGATCCTTTCATCGCACCCTGGGCTAGCCAGACGCCTTGACATCCGCTTGTTCAGTACCAACTGCAAGGTCCAACCCAAGTTCGACAAGTGGTTCTTATCCCCCACCCTAGATCAGCTCGAGGAGCTCAACTTTGAAGTTGGACGATGTCGCTCTCTGCCGCCATCCGTGCTCCGCCTCACGCCAATGCTGCGCCATGCCAGCTTCAGCTCCTGCTATCTTCCCCAGATTAATGCCGCGCCCGCCCTTCTTCTCCCTCAACTCAAGCAGCTCGACCTCTTCGATGTTGTCATCTCGAAGAAGGCTATGGAGCACCTGCTCCGCAGCTGTACTGCGCTCGAGTACCTTCGTCTTGAGCAGATCCACGGGTTCATTAGCCTCCACATCGCCTCGACGAATCTCCGATGGATTTATGTGTCTTGCTGGCCCTGCAACAAGACATCAAGTGGGAAGAGATCACTCCAGCTGTTCCACGTTATGGTCATTGAGAATGCGCCTTTCCTTGAGAGATTGCTTGTATCAGATCTAGAAGGTCCAACAAAAATTAGGGTCATTGACGCGCCGAAATTGACAGCGTTGGTGTACTCGTCTACCAAATTCTCTGAAATTAACAGCGTTGGTGTACTCTTGATTAATTTGTTTATACAGGTGGGTCTGTGTGCACAGCAGTGCCAACTCTCTCACATCGCGAGAGCGGTGCCAAAATCTTTTGATTAGACATCGATGCATATTATGTGGCATACTTTTGCGAAATATGGCATCGGCCACATAGTGGAAGGCAACAAATTCCCAAGCTCTTCACGTGCTCCTAGTTAAATGAGAGGAAACAAAGAGAGAGAGAGAGAGTGAAAAAATATCACTAGCCAGCCAACCCTATCATATGAGTGAATAATATTGGTACCTCTTGATGACACGACAATCTTATGCAGCCAGCTGCTCTAATATGTTCTCTTCTTTTGCAGATAAAAAAGACCCGAAAGTGAAAAATGTGCTGCACTCTAACAATCTCATCGAATGCCTTGATCTCCATCTTACAGAAATTGATTTGATCGACTACCGAGGCAGCACATCTAAGATTAAATTGTCCAGGTTCTTTGTTCTGGAGGCAAGTGTGCTCAAGGTAATGAGGTTTGGCGTTCTCTGGCGCAACAATGAATGGCGTGCTGATCACCGCAAGCGTCAAAGCCTAAATGACAAAGTCTCCGCAGAAGCTGAATTTGTTTCTGAAACATCAAGTGGCCAGAGACTCGAAAACTTATTTTCCCATTAGTGACTTGTTAGGGCGGTGAATTTTAGTTTGTACGATAATGTTGCATCCCCCTAAGGTAACGAAAGTTCTTACGTAAACTTCCTAGTAATTCCCTCTTCGTAGGTGCAACATTACTCCTAACATTTGTAATATCAGTTTGAAACTTGTAATATTGCCGTGTCCTATTCCTGCGTTTTCAAAATCCTGCGAATCAAATAGGTCCTGATTTGGTGATGATGTTGTGCCTCCCATCTTTCACCAATAGCCGTCGGATCTAGATCTGACGCATACAAACCAAGCTTCTCCATTTTTGCAAAAAGATGCCCGCAGTTGTTCCCTATTTACAAACAACTCCTTGTCTCTCACAATCAGCCTTATCTCCTCCCCACCACATCTAGAAGGCCATGGAAAAATCTGGCGCCATGGCCGCTGCCGGAGCCGTCCACCCCCAATCTTGGTGTTCCGTGCAATGCACGGGCATCTACGCACGGGAAATTATGCCGAACAGAGCTAGTTGTAAGCAGGCTAGCTCTACAACCATGATGATAGTGACTGCAGATGGTGAGGCTGACTATGGTATGCCGAACACGGCGCCTATACTCAAGTGTCATCTCCGGCGCAGGGTCTTGTCACTTCACTGTGAGGAGCAGCAAGTAATAATTTGACCAACGGGTAGTACAGTGCTAGTACTCCTACTACTACATTGGTAGTACTACTACTAGTACTAGTAGCACCACCGTCTGGATTTAGGATTACTACCACGTCCATCTGGATTTTTGTATTTGACTAGCAATATCTAGTAATGCATGTCACCAAAAATGTACTACTCCCTCTGTAAATAAATACATGGTGTTTTATTCCTATCGGCGAGAGAACTTAATGTTTTTTTGCTAACTAGAGTACTAATAGGATTACATGCAATGAACTAGCATGCCATGTTTGGTAGTCTCAAGTCATTGAAAGCATGCACGACCCACATCTCTCGTTGGTTGATATGTCACGAAATAAGAAACAAGGAGGGAGTTAATGCACCATGCCTAATTATTTTGGGATTGTTTGGTTTTCGTAAGGTGACTTACACAACATTTTTGTTTACATGCATTAACATTTTATTAGTTAAATCAAAGGTCAAAACTTGGCGCAAAATGCAAAGGGGATCAATAAACCAGTAAACATCAAACTTCTCTCGTTTGGCCCCAACTAGAGGTCCGGTGAGATGACTATACTGCACCGGCACGGAGGGGGACGCAGCTTCATTGACTTACGACAACTGCCTTTGGGTGAACGACAACTGCCTGTCCCACCTATCATACAGCCAAAGGAAGGTGCAGTAGAGGGCCGAGGAGTAGTACGAAATCCTACGCACCTACGCATGCTAACCAAGGGCAAGAGTGATCACTTGAGTCGCAAGATCAGTTGACTAGAAGCTAAGCTAGACCCATGGAGGCGATGAGCGCGAGCATCAGCCGGCTGTGCCAGATGGTCCATGATGCCGGCCTATGGCCCGGCACCGAGGAACGTCTCCAGGTAGTATTGCTTGAGGCCGCCAGGGCGAGGGGCCGCTTGGACGACAGCTTAGTCTCCTTGTTCGACGAGGTCCTCGTCGGTTTCCTCGACAAGTTCACCGTCGTCAAGAAGCTTGTGGACGACTTTGACGTAAGCCTCCAGCCGATGCGCCCAGGCTCTGTGATGCCCGCCACCCTCAACGGCCACTATGGTGAAAACCTCTTCGACGCACTGGTGGCCCTGCGACTGCCCGCCGTCGCGCCGGAGAATGTCCACCTCGAGGTCGCGCTCGCCACGCAGCGCCTGGCGCAGCAAGACACCATCGACATAATCACCCACGTCTACGCGCAAATCATCCACAAGGACTACTACATGCAAGAGGAGGACGATAGGACACTGGCCTTCTTGGACCGCAGGGCAACCTTGGACGACAGTGTTCAGAAGCACGTTGAGCTCACCACCAACGCCGCTGCTCCTCACACGTCGGTTGGTGACCCGGCGCACTAGGGCGTGAGGATGTCATTGATGGATCCATATGTATTTTAATCTTTCCGTCAAATCCATGTAGTATTATATGATACTACAGTAATTATCTTACCTTTCGCATCAACTTCATAATTTTCGTACGTACTCCATGCATGAACGGCGCCTGAACCAAACTTCTCATTACTCTAGGAAAAATCGTTATTTTCTATCTATCGGTCGCGCCATGGAGCAGAACCAAATTTTACAAGTTATGAGTTCAAAAGGAAAAGCCTGCCGTGTTCGCGTCGCACCCCCACACGGTTGGTCCGGCACACCACTCAAGCGGGAATGCGTGCGGTGTTGCATTTTCACTTACAAGTGGGACCGCAGTTGAGCAAAACGACCATTGGCAAACCCCCACCCTGCCCACCGTGCGATGGCTGAGAAAACATGAGGGAGAAGAGATGGCTGTAGCACGGACTCCAAGAAAATTGGTGTCAGATGGGACTCGTGTGGGTGGCGTGTGCCGTACTACTAGACGTGAATGCTAGTTATGGCCCATGCCACCCCACTATATCGAGCCTATATCGAGGTACGTAGAACAAATTTCCTGCAGCCCGTGCTCAGCCCTCCTCTATCTCTCTTCTCAGCTAGCCAGCGGACGCACGGAGCCCATCGTCTGTTTGCTCACATGCGGCCCCACATGTCAGTGAAAACGCAAGAGGACCCACTGAACCTGCATATCTTTCACCTCGACGTGCTGGTGATGAAAAACAAATCCAATAAAGATCTTCGGTGGCCGCTTTTGGAGTTACTCAAGAGTAGTAAGATTCTTTTTATAGTTTAACCCAAGATGCACATCTCGTGGCTTCAACTACCACTCTATTTTCTTTCATGACACGACCTGGATGCTGGATGTCCCACGTGTCGGCAAAAGGAGGAAGAACCCGACCAAATCTTCGGTTGTGCTCTCGGATTAGACTAGTTGTGCTAACTTAAATTTTTTATTGTGTACTCCCTTCATTCCAAAATACTTGACTTCCATTTGTCCAAAAATGGATGTACCTATATACTAAAACATGTCTAGATACATATATATTTTGACAAATAGAAGACATGTATTGTGCAACGGAGGGAGTAGAATGGATGCAAGTTTTTGTATTGGGAAGAAGAGTAAATCCATATATTGATAGAGCGCAATTTAGTAGGTGTTCTATCACTTTTAGATAGCACAGTGGCTAGAGATGGGATTAGTGCACTTGTTGACACTCCTACTAGAATAGAGGCTAGACATGAGACTAGATGCGAGGAAGCAACGTCTACTTCTTTACACTCGAAGAAGAAAGAAGCACGCAAGATCGAGCCTCCGCAGATCAACAATGAATGCATCGAGAAGGCACTAATCCAACTTACAGGAGTAGTAAAATGTATTCTTGTGGTTCTTGTTTTCTTTGGTCTTGCTTTTGTAGTCAAAATTATTGTTGGAGTTCGTGCAAAACGGAGGTTCATTTGGGGTCGTGCGTTGGAGTTGGCCTTACAAGTGGGACCGCAGTTAAGGAAACCGACTATCGGCAAACCCCCACATTGCTCGCCGCGCGATGGCTGAAGTTAGAGAAACAACGAGGTTGAAGAGATTGCTCTAGCACGGACTCCAAGAAATAATATGGTGTCAGATGGATGTTTGGTGGTGGCGTGTGCCGTACTCTTGGACGTGAATGCTTGTTCTGGCACATGCCACCCTACTACTCCTACTACTTACTCCTACTATATAGTACTAGTATCGAGGATTCGAGGTGCTGGTTACGTACAACGAACACATTAACATATGGCTAAAGTAAAAACACCCGCCCGACGCGCGAAGCATGTGAAGCTAGTAAAAATAGTGTACTACTATTGTTGATTGGCCTCATCCGATAACCTGTTGCAATGCACGTACAATTATGTATTCGGAAAATATATTTTCGCCTCGTCGCACCACTCACTCAGAAAAGCGACTCGAAAGCCATTCATAAATTTAGTATGTTTAGCACAGGCATATCATTTTATTACATACAACAGGTCATCAACCCACATCGACAACAAGGATACATTATAAATACTATTATAAATACTAAAGTTTTCACCACACAACAAATAACAAGCAATGAAATGAACTTCAACTCCACCATTCCTCGGCGTTGGAAACGCTTGCTTTGAACCACAAGTGATTCTCTGGGACGGGCCATTGATTGTTGATCTGGAAACCAACGCAGGACTGATCATCCAGGCTGAAGCGGCCTACTATATCAGTACCAGGGTAGGGAACCACCCAAATGTCTAAGGTATAGACACAATTGCTTCTCATAAATGGTACTAGTAACGTTGTGTCAACAGCAGTTGGATCACCTTTCACCATCATCGGATAGTTTTGTCCAAGGAAGAGCGAGTTTTCTCCAAGACTATCAATTTTGTACCAGGGAGAAGGAGTTGGCGCTAGCACACTAGTATCCATCCCGAATACCATGCAACGGGTGTTGGAATAGGTTTGGAGAGTGCGACCATGGGAGACTACACCTGCTTCCTTAGCAGTAACATCATCAGTGGGCTGTATACACACAAGAAGAGGTGATCCATTGGAATTAGTTGCCAGGCGCCACAGAGTATATGGGCGCTGCTCGTCCTCATGCTCGTGATCATCACCATCGTCATATCCCCCTTGGTTATAAAAATTTTCAAGTATAGGTGGTGGGATGTTCACAGGACCTTGGAAACACAAGAAGAAGGTTAATTAGTAAAGGGAAACTTGCTAACCCGCATGCATGTGGATGAAACAATTATAATTACGGTGGAAGACAAACGTACCGAAACTATGAGGATGCCATGCAAAAACAGTGCCATGAGTGGTGGTAGCAAACACAAGGCGCTCATATTGAATTGCATCACAGTACTCATCCGTGTACAGAAACTGATTTTTGAGCAATATCCATCGAGTGAAACCATCAAGGAAGGCAACAAGCTTGTCGAAGATAGCAACAACATCATAGTTGCTGTAATTCCAAGAGCGGTTGGGAACTCGACAAATTGCTATCTTCCGTAGAATACAGTCACCATGATTGTATTTGAACGTGCGTACATTACCGGTGTGCCCAACCTCTGGGCAATGTGCTGAGATTTTTGGAAGTGGAACCCGGTGACGAGAGTACACATTCACAAGTTCCCACTCGTAGTTGGACCCAATGTAAACAACCCAATCTCCATTTGCGCCTGCCCAAGCCTTGCCCTCAAGCGATGGCATCTTAACATCATACGTATCATTATCAAGCGGCATCAACTTGCACAGGGCGAGGCCTTCGTCGTGCCGGCGCCAGTCATCAGGGTCACGGCGAAGAAGACAGGGGAGATCAAACCGCTCCTTGACTCTTGGGTTCCTTGTAATGATGTTATTAGTTGAGTCGAGAATGGGCTTGAACGAACCTGCCATGCTAGCTGAGGCGTTGACGTCGCACTGATCAATGAGTTCCTCCACCATGTCATCTTTCAGATCGGGGCAAGAATAACGGGGTCGTTTCCGGCCTGTTCCCTCCATGGATAAGACGATCGAACAATGGCAGAAGAAAGGGTGAAGGGCTGAAGGAAAATGGAGGAGGGAGAGGAAGAGCGTGTGACAGCAGTTCCAAATCGAGAGGGAAAGGCGAAGAGTCGGTGGACGGTTGCGAGTTTGCCACGGTTCACGAAGAGGCGCCCCAGCCTACACGTCCGTTCAGAAATACTCCTACTACTCGCTGTCGTCTCACTGATATGTTGGAATGGGACCACATGTCAACGAAACATGGTGTGTAATTTCTCGTGCAAAATGCGATTTGGCCGCATTGGCCCGAGGTGCCGCATTAGTTATCGACCTTTATTTTTTTAATAGCGTGCCGATCAGTTTTGAAGCACGACTAACTGGTACTGTACGCAGAGAAAATATAAACTACTCTACCACTACTCCACCTCCAGTACTAGTAGTATAAAAAAGATATATAGGCTGGAGCTTCAACGCTTTCTTGCTAAGGGCTGCCCACTTGCTTCTCACACTATCTCTCTCCAGATCTAAAAAAGACAGCCCCTCTCTCCCTCCTCACCAGTGGTCACAGATCCACCGGGGAAGAAAAGGACGTGCAGCGTTGACGCACTCGTCGTCGGCGAACGAGGTCACGCACTGACGACAAGGCCGTCCTCTCAGACCTAGCGCCCGCGCGGGATGGGCTCCGTCCCCAAGCTCGCTGCCGTAGTGTGTGCGGAGGACGATGACCACGAGCGAAGCCACTTCCCGCCGACCCTCAGGTATGCTACCTCTTTTCGAACCATAACCTTGTTCTATTGCCCCATCTGCCACGTCGTTGCATGTGGATCTTTTTCCACTCCACCATCTTCCCAATTTGCTATCTTCTGCTTTGCTGGCCACGCAGACGAAAACCATAATTTGCACTATTAAAGGAAACCCTACTTCATGCAGACTAATCCATGTCTGGGTTGAATAAGGAAAGGAAGGGAGACTGTACTGTCCAAGAGAGTAGGCATCGAACCCGCATTTAGGTTGAAAAGGGGAAAATCAGTAGCGAAGGAACGAGTCTCGTGTCTCTTGGTTGAAGAAGGGTAGAAAGGCATGACAACGCAATAGAGAATGACCAGGTCGATCGGTTTGTTGTCCTCGCATAGGAAAAAGGTGGCTAAAGAGAACAAAAATGGGACGTAATCCACATATGCTGCCTCGATATTTGTTGCTCTGGGCAACCATACCTCCCTCACCACTCTGCGTCCGTGGAGGTACATCGTACTGGTGCGCCCACTGTCCGAATGGGCCTCCCATGCTCTTATTGGCACTTTTTTTGCTGTTAGTATAATGCCAGCAGTCAAGTAAAGCAATGCTACTGCTAAAGTGATGTCACATTTAACTAATGCCGCTCTCAGTCTAATGCCACCGATAAATTTAAGCAATGCCATTTAATGTCACTGGATTATTTCAGGATTAGCTGTTGATTGTGGATGTATTAAAGATTTTTCAGCTAAGGCATTCTAATGCTATTGCACAGCCAGTATACCAACGATGAAACTTGTTACTACCTTTAGATTTTTGCATTGTTAATGCTTATAGATTACATACCTCACTTTCATGAGATAAGTTAATTTTTTTGTACAGTGTCACCAAAATGCCAAGGCGCTGATGTCATTTTATTTTGGTTAAACTGCACAGACAATTATGAAGACAAGAGGAAAGGTCAAGAGTGGGCACCTCCTCCTCCTCTGGCTGTTCTCTTGATTCGTTCGATCAAGTTTTTATGTTTGATCGATTATCAAGATTGGGATAGCAATTTTTAAGGTCCCCCTGAGTTCGAAATGATATTTACCTTGGAGGTACATGGTTTGCAATTTTTTTATACTGTCATTAGTTAATAATGCTAGTTACCTTCAGACTTTTGTATTTGGTTTAATGCTCATGCACAGCTAGTATACCAATGCTGAAACTTGTTACCTTTACATTTTGTATTGTTAATTCTTATAGAAACCTTCAAGTGCTAGAGTTTATTGAAATCTGTTCAGTAAAACCATTGTACTATACCCTGTAATAAACTAACTACTATACTATTGCACTAGCCACTGGATTAGTGTATATTTGTAGTATTCGAATGGTGTTGCATTAGCGTATGGACATAAATAAAGTGTGGCAAGCTTTCCCAGATATGTGCTCAAGAAAACTACTACCTGTTTTTCTAAATACTAGACGTTTGGGTACTTTAAATTGAACCGTGAAAACGTCTTATATTAAGAAACAAAGGGTGTAGAGTTCACTCAAATTATCCCGGTAAAGCTAGTCACACCTTTGTTAAAATTAATGTTCATTATGTTATCGGAGGAGGTCTGTATGTTTGTCTCTAATGCCTGTCGACTACATACCTGACATCATGATGTAATGTTAAGTCATTTCCTTTTGTACAGTGTCACTGAATTGTCAAGGCGATGATGGCATTTTATTTTAGTAGAACTGCACAAAATTTGCTTAAAAGAAGAGGAAAGGTCAGGAATGGCTCAGTTTTTCAGAAAAAAACTATTTATGCCTTCCTGACATCAGCCACTGCTGCTTTATTTATTCCTTCAAACAGGTGGTTAGAAACAGTCTTGCTACCTTTTCCCATTAAGAAATTGGAATGCTTATATTTGTGAGTCTATGCTTCAACTAGTGCCACTTTTAGAGTAATCATACTTTCAATATCTATGCAAACAGGGATGCTCAATTTTAGTGGAACTGCACAAAAAGTCCAACTGGTTCAACATTAGGAGCATGTTTTTTCCAAACCTTTATATCCAATTGGTGGCACTATGAGCTGTTCATTATGAAGGTACATGGTTTGCCACTATCTTGCTACTCTTTTGTACTGTCATTAGATAGTAATACTAGTGGTTTGCATGTGAATTTATTGGCCGGGTGGACCTACATTGGAGGTGCAGGACATGATTCAATGATTGGATGCTCAATTTCGGTTGTATCGATTTCACCTATTCCATCACTATGAACATGGATATCCTTGGTCTTATGAAGAATAGGCGCTATATTTCTGCTCTGAACCAGCAAATCAATTCAGTATGAAATTGTCCAGGGCAAAACATAACTGTATCAGATTGTCCAGCGCAGAACATGACAGATGCTAAGCGTAAGAGACATGTTTAAACCGAAAATACAAGGTGTGGTATATGTTTACTAGCTGCTTGATATTTGTGCAGACAGAGATGTCTACCCATTGCTATTTGGCAAACAAACAAAGTGTCCACAATTTTGGTTGAACTGCACAAGAGAATAGTATAGTCACTGCATGCAGTGCCATTTGAAAATAGACACAGAAAGATTGGATAGTCACTTCATGGACTACAGAAAAGTAGTACTGTACTATTTATTGGCCAACACTAGGTGCTTCATTGCTTTGGTCTGATTATACAATGGGCATCATTTTGCCTAAGTTAAAGTTTGTATTCCGAAAATAGTCTCGCGGTGTGATCGAGAGAAGACCAAATCATATTGCATTGGATGTTTCTCCATCATGTGTGGTTCATTCTCATGGTTCCAGCTGTTGGTGAAACCACTTACGTTTGCAAGAGGAATTGTAGACTTCACAAACAAATTTGTCTTTCAGTCTGTACTGAATGTTGGCCAAGAGAAGCATCCATGTTAGTAGGAAGAACATATGTTTTTTCTAGATCTTTGCTTTTGGAGCTACATATTTGTATATGATCTGTGAATCATTGAGATGCATTAACATGTTGATCTTATGTATGGGAATCGTACTAGTTAGTTTTCGTTGCGACGCAAGATCCGAAGCGGCTGATCTTTGCTTTTGGAGCTACATATTTGTATATGATCTGTGAATCATTGAGATGCATTAACAGTTACTTATTTCTGTTCGCTCAGTGTTTACAAGTTACTGATCGATCACTAGCTAGCCTACAAATGCGCTCCTGGCAGTTTTATTTGCGACGCAAGATGCGAAGTGGCAGTTTTTTGAATAAAAATGCCTACCTTTGAAGAAACTGACAAGCTACAGTATCGATCCTACACGGATAAAAATGCCTACCTCTGGATAAACTGACAAGCTACACTATCGATCCTACACAGATAAATAGCAGATCACGCACATACTACCTCCTTTCCGGTTTGCAGGGCTCAATTCAAGAAACAACCTACTCAATCCTACATGAATAAATAGCAGATCACACACATACGAGTACCTCCTTTCCGGTTTGCAGGGCTTAATTCAAACCTCTCACCAACCAAGGTACTCCCTCCGTCCGAGTTTATTAGTCTCGTGAGCAAAGCAGTAAGACCAAGGCATGGCAATAATTAACGGCATGCAGAAGTTTAAGCCTAATTAATTCCAGCGATTTAAGTGGCTGCATGCGTGCCCTCGGCTGCGACTCGTTGCATGCTGCTTCGCGTACTGCCTGCGAGCGATTCTGTGTGCCTGCATGCAGCCGGCCGTAATTAAGGTAGCTAACTGATGCAAAAACAGATACGCTTTAATTTTTGTGGGCTTTTTAAATCCGTGGAATCATTATTGACAAGGAGGGAGATGATTCGAGTGCACTCGCTTGACTGCCATGCCGGCGTGCAACCCAGACGGGACAGGACGACACAGTCATAATTTCAGTTTCTCTAGCTTTCCATGGCAAGCTGGCGCGCTAAACCATTATGCATTGAATTCCAATGACCGTCGCGCTACCTTCCGCCTATAAGTACTGTTTCCCGGCCTTCTCCGGTGCCACCGTGACCCAACTCGCCATATCCTCATAAGCCCCCACCGGCCCAACATCGCTCGCACGTCCGCCATGCCCCCGCCCGTCCGCGGTAGGCGACGCCGGAGGCAGTCACCGCCGGAACTAGTGTTCGGGTTTTCACCGGAACGCAGGCGGAGGGAGGAGGCATTCTATCTGTATTTAGATGGCAATGCGGAGATCGAGGAGTTGTTGGAGTGCGACCGCATGGCGGAGGAGCAGGAGTTGTTGGAGCGCGACCGCCTGGCGGAGGAGCAGCGTATCGCCGATTTGCGCCGCCAGCGGGACATGGAGCAGCAGCGCACCGACGCTCTGAGTCGCGAGCAGAGCGCCCGCAACTGGGCCGACTACATGGAGGCGGGCGCCCAGCAAAGAGCCCTGGAGGCTGTCGGGCGCGCACGCATTCGCGACGCCGATTTTTACTACCAGCTCGTCAAGTGGGTTTCCCGCTTGGAAGCCGAAACTTCGGTGGACCACGCCGGCATGGAAAGGGCCAACGCGCGTGAGCAACGCGCCCTATCACACCTCTTGCAAGTCCGAGGCGAGGCGCACGACGCCGGTGCCAGTGTTTAGCATGTACCACAGATGGCGGCCAGCATCGTCTAGTTAGCTAAGAGTAAGTTAGTACTTGTACGCTACTAGAGTATTAGTGGGAGTAGATAGTTAACTTGGCTATGATGGTTGTCAACGTGGAAGTTCTGTACTCTATATGTGGATCAGACCTGCTACTTTGCTCTGAATGTTGAACTTTCCGTTTGAACGTATGGAATGGGCTGTTATTTTTTTAAATGAGTTGTATTTGTCCTCCACGGGTTTAGAGGCTGACTTGTGGGCCTAGCAAGTTGATGCGTACACAATCAGGAGATGATTATACATGGAGAGGATGACAACAGGGACCCGCCAAGCTCATGGCAGTACGCAAGAAAGTACCTCCTTATTTCAAGCCAATAAAAAAATGGCTCCTCCTAGTGGATTTCTGACATCTGGGTCCCATGCCATTGTCAACGTAGTCAATAAACGAGAGAATTGCACAACGACCGGCTGACACCAGGGACCCAGTAGCTCACCCAGTTATTTTTGTTTTGGGTTAATTTGATAAATGCCACTCCAAATCTGGTGTATCCGAGAAATGCCACTGCAATTTCCAAACTTTGAAAAATGCCATTTCATGCCATTTCTAGTGGCTTTTTTCGAAGTCTGGAGTGGCGTTTTCAAAGTTCGCAAACTGCAGTGGCGTTTTTCAAAGCTTGCAAAAATTGCATTGGCATTTTTCAAAGTTTGGAAATTGCAGTGACATTTTTATAAATCGCCATAATTGGAGTGGCATTTATCTAATTTTTTTTTGAGACGGAAGCAGGGTGTCAACTGGGCTATGCGGGACACTCTGGCCTGTCTAGACAGCCTTTTCTTTTATGTTTACCACAGACCAGCCCAGTAGTTTTTTTCTTTCTGAAATGGCTAGCCCAGTTTTTTTGTGATTTGTCAAGTAAGTCGCTTCATCGGGCCTGTTGGGCTGCAAATCTTTCAAGACGAGGAGAGCTTCATTCGGCTGGCTGAGAAAATGGCCTATCAGTAATGAGAAATGGGTTGTACATTTTTAAAACACATCAAACCGGCAATTAGTTTCAAATATCTTTTTTTCATTTCGAGATTTTAAATTGCATTGATTTTTATGCGTGGACAATTTATTGGATTTTATATTGATATACATTTATTTTTAAAATCAGTCTGAATGTGACTCGAAATTTCGGGATTAAAAATAGTTCAGACCGCACCGATATATGCAAAATTTCGTATAATTTTTTAACCGTGGCCACAATATGGGCTGTAATGCTAACAAAAAGAATATGGGCTCCAAAAAAACCCGTAAGAATTAGCAAATGGGCTGTAAATTATTTGAAATAATGGCAGATGGGTTGTATGCTGTTTTCCACAGATTTGAGGCTTTCCACAGATGGCCTGTATACTGTTGGATGTCCATCCAACGGCCGTCGTGCTTCTTCAATCTCTGCTCTTCCTGCTTCAGCTGCTCAAACAAGCGCCGGCGGGACTGCCTGCTCCCTCCTCCCCGCGGTCGGCTATGCTGCCGCGCAGGCCTCACCGCCCCACCGTACTCCCATCGCTGGCCTAGCCATCCCTCTACTCACCCACACCTGCTGTTATTCTCCGGCGACGGCAGACGGACCAGTAAACCCTCATACAGTCATACTCCCCTCCGCGTGGGAAACAAAAACAACTGTCGAGTCTTCCCTGCCTCCGTGTCGTTCCCTTCCTAGGCCTGGCCGTCGTCCACCGCCCTGGTGCTCTCGGCGTGGCGTGGTCAACATGGTCAACGACCGACATGCATCTGAAGTGGACTGTACGTGGAGAGGCTGACAGCTGGGTCCACAGCCGCACGCAAGGAAATGCCTCCTTATTACGCGCAAAATAATGATTCCTCCACCTGACATCTGGGACCCACCGAAAGGGCCTCTGTATTTTGTGAAAAAAACGTTACCGCCGTTGACAACTCGGACCCACTAGCTATATCTTCGCACGCAAGGAAGTGCCTCCTTATTATGGACAAAAAAATGAATACTCCCCCTGCTAGCTGGGACCCAGTATAGTGGGCCTACTAAGTTAACGGGGACGAAGGGCTTTGTCAACTTAGTCAATATGCACGATTCTAGCTCGACTGGCCGTACGATGTCCATCCAATGGACGTAGTGCTTCTTCAACCTCTGGTCTTCTTGCTCCAGCCGCCCAAAGCAGCGCCGGTCGTGCCGCCTGCTCCTGCCTCCTGTGGCCGGCTGTGCTGCCGCGGAGGCCTCACCGCCCCCATACTACTCCCACCGTTGGTCAGGCCATCCCTCCACTCCAATCACCCACACCCCCTGTTATTCTGCGGCGACGGCAGCGTAGCCGAACCAGTGAACCCTCGTACTCCTCTCCGCGTGGGCATCCACTGCCGCGTCTTCCCCGGCTCCGCGTCATCCCCTTCCTAGGCCTCGCCGTCGTTCATCGCCGTGGTGCTCTCGGCGCGGCGTGGTCAATGTGGTCAACGACCGAATTCCATCGGAAGAATACTGTTCGTGGAGAGGCTGGCAGCTGGGTCCACGGCAGCCGCAAGGAAGTGCCTCCTTATTACGCGGAAAATAATTATTCCTCCACCTGACAGCAGGGACCCACCGGACGCCCACCAGTATTTCGCGAAAAAAACGTTTGCCCCTGACTGCTGGGACCCACCGGACGAGCCACCGTATTTCGTGAAAAAAACGTTCCCCCTGCTGTCAGCTCGGACCCACCAGAGGTGCCTCTTTATTACGCTCAAAAAAATGAATACCCCCATGCTAGCTAGGACCCACCTTGGTGGGAGGCTGACTTGTGGGCCTACTAAGTTGACGGGGACGGAGGGCTTTGTCAACTTAGTCAATATAAACGATTCTAGCTCCAGTGACTGTACGATGTCCATCCAACATCCGTAGTGCTTCTTCAACCTCTGGTCTTCTTGCTCCAGCCGCCCAAAGCAGCGCCGGTCATGCCGCATGCTCCTGCCTCCCGTGGCCGGATGTGCTGCCGCGGAGGCCTCACCGCCCCCTACTATTCCCACCGCTGGCCAGGCCCTGCGGCGACGGCAGCCTCACACCGCAGCTGAACCAGTGAACCCGCGTACTCCTCTCCACGTGGGCTTCCACTGCCGCGTCTTCCCCAGCTCCACGTCGTCCCCTTCCTAGGCCTCGCCGTCGTCCACCGCCCTGGTGCTCTCGGCGCGGCGTGGTCAACGTGGTCAAGAAACGACTTCCATCGGACGTGGACTGTACGTGGAGAGGCTGACAGCTGGGTCCACTGCGGCAGCAAGGAAGTGCCTCCTTATTACGTGGAAAATAATGATTCCTCCACCTGACAGTTGGGACCCACCGGACGGGCCACTATATTCGACGAAAAAAACATTTCCCCCTAACTGCTGGGACCCACCAGCTACATCTTCGCACGCAAGGAAGTGCGTCTGAAAAAAAAAACGATTCGCCCCCCTGACTACTGGGACCCACCAGCTACATCTTCACACGCAAGGAAGTGCGTCCGAGCAAAAAAACGATTCGCCCCCCTGACTGCTGGGACCCACCGGCTACATCTTCACACGCAAGGAAGTGCCTGACAGTCGGGACCCACCTGGTCGAAGCGTACGTAGCATTGTCATTCTGGTCGCGAACGTGTACGTACATATATATTGGTGGATGTAGAGGCGCGCACGTAGCATGTACACGTACGTACAGCGGCCAGGGTGCAAGAAAGAAGATATGGCCACATATGTGTACATACGGGCAGGGTCTCGAACGCCTACTCACACATACGTACGGCGAGGGCTCGTGTACATGGCTGGGTCAGAACGGAGAGACAGCGTCGTCGTCGTGTTCATGGGAAGGCAACGGAATGCATCGTGTTCATCGGGAGGCAACGGAATGCGTCATGTTCATCGGGAGGCAACAGAATGCGTCATGTTCATCGAGAGACAACAGAACGCGTGGGAGCCAACCGGCTAGGTCGGAATGGAATGCGTGGTCGTGTTCATCGGGAGGGCTTGGACGGAACATGCGATGGAAACGAGGCATGTCGTACTGCAGAACGGAGGAAACGAACCTCCTATGGTCGAAACGGGGGTCTTGTTGATCGGGAGGGGTGTGGCTTACCGCAAAATGGACGAAACGAACCTCCTATGGTCGAAACAAGGGTCCTGTTGATCGGGAGGGGTGTGGCGTACCGCAAAACAGATGAAACGGACCTCCTACGGTCGAAACGGGGGCCCTGTTCATCGGGAGGGGTGTGGCGTACCGCAAAACGAGACTCCACGGGATACTGTTCATCTCCACCATCGACCTCCTCCAGCCTCCACGGGCTACCGTCAACCTCCTCCAGCCTCCACGGGCTCCTATTCATCCAGCCTCCACCACGCGCTACTCCACCGGCTACTGTTCAACCACCCCTCCACCGTCTACTGTTCATCCAGCCCTCCACACCACGGGGTCCTGTTCAACCACCCCTCCATGGGCACCCCTCCACCGTCTACTATTCATCCAGCCCTCCACCACATCATGGGGTCCTGTTCATCCAAAGGCAACGCCACCGCTCACTGTTCATCCACCCCCCACAACGCTCACTGTTCATCCAATCGATCGGCTTCAGTTAGTAGCAGTAGCGAAGGAATCGCTCGATCGGGTTCAGTTAACAGCCATCGATCGATCGCTCGGGTTCAGTAATGCGTAGCCTGCAGTGCAATCGCTCGAGTTCAGTTAGAGCCCAACGCCTCGCTCGGGTTCAGTTAGAGCCAACGCCTCGCACACACGCACCACTACAAAAAAAATACACTTCCGTGATGATACGTGTTTGTCACAGTAGGTCGGTTTTTTTGTCATGCATGTACATCCATGACAAATTTATGACAGAATCAAGATAGTCATACCTGTGCTGTCATAGAAGTGTTCCATGACATTACCAAAATTATCATCACGGAGTGTCCACTTCCATGACGATAAATCGCGCGTCACAGAAGTGCTTTCGTCAAGGGTGACCGACACGTGGCATCCACCGTAACGGAACGCCGTTAAGCTACCGGGTCAGGTTTTGGATCTGATAACCCGTTAACAGCCCCGACCAATGGGGATTTTCCACGTGTAAAATCATCATTGGCTAGAGGAAACATGTGTCGGCTCATCGTTGCAACAGATGTCATCCACTCATTGGACAGGAGGCGCCTATGATAGGTCGACACATGGCACGTCCCAATAGTGGCCCATTCCGGTGAAAAAGGCCAGCCCAGAAAAAATTAGCAGGCCGGCCCAAATAAGGCCTACTTGTGTGAGGTCCATTTAAGCCCACGGCCCATATGGGATGTGCCAATTCGGCCCGTTAAATATTTGACACCATTGCAGCCCATCGTCAATTCGAGCCCGTTAACAGCCCGCTATATATTTGGGCTCAATATCGGCCCGATGAGATTTCGGCCTGTTAACGGCCCATTTAATGGATGGGCCAATTTTCAGGATGTACATCTTTCGGCCTTTTAGTGACCCATTTAAATGTTGGGCTAATTTCCGGCCCGGTGTGTCTTTCAGCCCGTTGACGGCCCATAAATCTGATGGGCCATTTGTAGTCGGACCTGAGTTTCGGCCTTTTAGCGGCCCATTTAAGTGTTGGGCCAATTTCTGGCCCGGTGTCACTTTTAGCCTGTTGATGGCCGATAAATCAGTTGGGCCAATTGTAGTCGGACCTGAGTTTTGGCCTTTTAGCGACCCATTTAAGTGTTGGGCCAATTCCCGGCCCTGTGTGCCTTTCGGCCTGTTAACGGACCATAAATGAGTTGGGCCATTTGTAGTCGGACCTTAGTTTTTGCCTCTTAACGGCCCATGCCCTTTATGGTCCAATACCAGCCCGGTTTCTCTTTCGGCCCGCTAAAGGCCCACAACACAGTTGGGCCATTTACAATACGACCTGACTTTCGGCCTCTTAGCGGCCCATGATCTTCATGGTCCAATACAAGTCCGCTGTCTCTTTCGGCTTGCTAAAGGCCTACAATATAGTTGGGCCATATGTAGCCCAAACTTAGTAACGACCTGTTAACGGCCCGTGAAATAAATTGGGGCCACCTGTTGCCCGCTTCGATGTCGGCCTGTTAACGACCCGGGAGGTAAGAGGGCCGACCATTAACTTTCGGCCTATTAACGGCCCATTAACTTAATGGGCCCACTAAAGTTCGTTCATGCAATTTGAGCCCATTACGACGAGCAAAGGTACGACATACATGGAATAACGTTTCACATCCAGAATACATTACAGGAAATTACATCCACTGGGCAATCAAATATTTATGCCAGTGCAAATAAATGAGCAGAACCTAACCATCTACAACGTCACAATCTGCAACCTCAGCACAGATGACGCCCATAAGCATGTGGGCAAGTTCTTGCTGCTTTGCCACACTGTCTCTGAAAACATTGATCAGTTGTTCTGTCGCACGACTCTGCATCTCTGATTCATCCACCATTTCCATCATTGCTTCAGACATTAATTGGTTCACAAACATACATTTATTCCGTCGCATTCGAGACAGAGGATACTGAATAGATTCAGATGGCGATTTTGGCAGGCTTGTATTATTGATAGTGGAGATTGTCTTGAGCACTGCATCATAACATAAATTAGGACGGGAACCAAACAGATTAATCATGAGTTATTGCCATATTACCTGGCCTAGATTTACTGGAAAGAAACAATGGGGTTGCCTTGCTGTTTTCAGAGTTTGTCTTCTTATCTTCAGCTGCCTACACAAAATTAACACACTAGCATTGCTATCATTGGCCAAGTCAGATAATAGGAAAGCAACATTGACACAACGAGCGTTCGGGCAACTAGCCTACACCAAATTATGGCACAGCTATCATCAGCCAGGTAAGGTAATACGAGAGCAACATTGACACAATGAACGAATGGGCAACCAGAGAAGCACTACAATTCAGTAATGTGCATGATATGAGATAGCACATTCATGTAGCTCAGTACGCAAAACTACCAGGCAGTTTTCCTTACAAAAATCAACATTGGCGCATTTAACATTTTGCTACAACTAATTTTAGATCAGATAAAGGTTAGATTCAGGCCGATTAATGTAAAAATATAGTGATATACAACAGGTACTTACATCAGCACTGGAGCACAGAGAATCCCCACAAGATATTTTCCTCGAATACGATCCCAATGGAGGAAGTCTTGTATCGTTTAACCTTATTTTCTAAAAGAGATACGGGTAAGAAACTTGTAGAAAATATGATCAGAATGCTATAAAATTTCATGATGCAAGGATACGCACATGCTTCTTAGAATGGAGTTGACATTCTTTTGCTGGACTGGAGCGGACTAGTTCTTTGGCCACTGGAATCTGCTTATTATCAGTGGGAGTTGGGTTTCTCTGTGCTGGAGCAGTATCTATGAAAAATGGAGTTGGTTTATTATCTCCTGGCGTTTGGATCTTTTGCAAAGACCTGGTTTGTAACCCTTCAAATTCTAACATAGCCGTCTTCCCCTTGCATGCCTTATATAGAAGAATGGTGCTTCAATTATAAAACATGCTATAGCAGAGATGGAATAGGTACTGAAGAATAGAAAGGCATGACATATTGACACGTATTCCCTCCATCTGGAAATAAATGGATGGGTCTAGGCGTATTTCAGTTCTAGATACATCTAGTTTTATCCATTCTGCGACATGTAATCCGGGCGGAGGGAGTATGACGTAAGAGCTAGGGATACGACAGGACAACACACTAAAAAATCAGTGAAAACCCACTGCAGAACCAAAGTAATCAAACCCACTGATATGAGATAGTACACTCATGCCGCTCAGGATGCAAAACTACCAGGCAGTTTTCCTTACAAAAATCAACATTGTGGCCTTTAATCATACATTTTGCTACAACTAAATTTAGATCAGATAAAGGTTGGATTCACGCCGATTAACAAAATACATGCTGATGTAAAAATATAGTGATATACAACAGGTACTTACATCTGCATTGGAGTACAGAGGATTCCTGCAAGAATCTTTCCTCACAGACGATACCAGTGCAGAAATTCTTCTATCTGTTAAGCTTATTTTCTAAAAGAGAGATGGGTAAGAAACATGTAGAAAATATGATTAGCACGCTATAAAATTTCATGATGCAAGGATACGCACACGCTTCTTAGAATTGAGTTGACATATTTTTGCTGGACTGGAGCGGACTAGTTCTTTGGCCACTGGAATCTGCTTATTATCAGTAGGAGTTGGGTTTCTCTGTGCTGGAGCAGTATCTTTAAACTGGAGTTGGTTTATTATCTCCTGGCGTTTGGATCTTTTGCAAAGGCCTTGTTTGTAACCCTTCAGATTCTAACATAGTCGTCTTCCCCTTGCATGCCTTGTATAGAAGAATGGTGCTTTAATTATAAAACATGCGACAGCAGAGAGATGGAATAGGTACTAAAGAATCGAAAGGCATGACATATTGACATGTATTCCCTCCATCCGGAAAAAATGGATGGGTCTAGGCGTATTTCAGTTCAAGATACATCCTTTTTTATCCATTTCGGCAACATGTAATCCGGACGGAGGGAGTATGGTGTAAGAGCTAGGGATACGACAGGACAACACAGCAAAAAAAACACTAGTTGAATGTAAAACTGTATGCTAGCGGAATACATACAGAAATAACTAAGGCAACATACACGTGTATGATTGGGAAAATAAGATGGCATTGCAACAAAGCACTAGAACATCACTTTAATGTAAAAAAACATGGTATGGTAGACAGATGAAGTACATATTGATGAATAACAATGCATAAGATATTCAGAAGCATGATGTCCAAATTAAGCAGATGGCATTGAGATAGAGTAGAATGACAGTACTTAAATTTGAAAACATGTTATCATGAATGGAATAGGTACTGAAAAACAGGAAGGCATGACATATTTACATGCATGATCAGCATGCTAAGCACATGGCATTGTAATAGAGTAGATACACTCCAGGACGTTATATGCATGTTGTACCCATATCACAGGCCAAGTTAGAGCAAGGACCTTGTGGGGTGAAGAGGATTCATCATCTTTCTGCAAGTCTTCTGAAGAACTGCCTTTACATGTTCCATCATATTGGGTATCATTGACATCAAGTTTATTGGCATTTACATTGCTCCATGAGGTTCTTGTGGATATATCAGTGTGTGCAATTATATCTGACATGCATGGAAGACAACTAGTAGTTAGATTTATGTAATGAGTGCCTGTAGGAGACGACATAAATAGTAGGACTGGGGTTAACTAGCAGCAACAGGTCTCGTAAACTAAAGTGAGAACACAGATGAAAGCTACAGAATATGTATCGTTTGTACTCGAGATTAACTAGATGGCACACAAAAGTATTAAAGAACAACATAGGAAATACTAGAAGTGGTATAATACTATAATCACCAGCCTGTGGGATAGCATTGGCTGATGGATGATAACTATGGAAAAATGTTACCTAAAGAACAAGTATCTTAGCTGAACTATGGAACAACGTTAACTCCTGAACAAGACCCGTAAGAGATCAGCATGAATATATAGTGAAATGTGATGATCTATTTTCCATGCTTAGATGAATAACAAATCCATAAATGTTGCACACAAGTAAGATGAGGGTACAACCTATCTGGCTGCCATCCATAGGAGTGAGCATCATGTGCTGACTTGTGGATGGCCCTGCAGTTGTTGTGGCCGTGCATGTCAGGCACGCGCATTCGATGCAGGGAACTGTTGAGTGGGGACTACAGCTCCCTTCTGGTGTATGCTTCCCTTGTTGGAGCAGCTGCGGTGAGTCGGAAGACGGTGTGTCTGAAGATGCAGATAACGCATAATGTTAAGAACAACATATCTCTTTGATCTGAAGAAATACACTAAGAGATCAACAGCAAGGTACGAGAGTGGTCACACATCTATTGGCTGAAGACTAAATTGGGGTTACACGATTTTATTTTGGTACTGTCCGATCTACGCCGGATGGCTGGCCGTCTTGTGCCTCCCGGCTGACACTGTTCGGAATCTTCCCCGAAGAGCCAGCGACCAACGGCAGAGTAGCCTGCCTCCGCCGTTGTGGCCCCGGCCAAAACCCCGCTCCCTGCCCCACCGCACTGCCGTGGTTGCGCCGCCCCCGGGCCAATCCACAAAGACTCCCCGTCATCCATATCCTACGGAGGCAGTACCTTCAACCCACGCAACTCTAAAAGATAGCCATCTAAGCAATGCTTCCACGGTGAACTTTGCGGCCCCGCACCCTTACGTTAGACACCAGCCAACCAGCAGCCTAGGAGCTCTGCCGCCTCGAGGGGTGCTGCTTCCCATTGCAAATCGATTGGCCCAGAATAAAAATTCAGACAACTGACACCTAAATAAAGTGATTTGAGATGAGGGTGCGACCTATCTGGCGGCATGGTGAAGTAGGCAGGTCCAGCTACCGAGTCGGTGAGGCCGGCGCGGTTGCGGTGGCGACCGGCGGCAGGGAAAGAGCGATGTCGCGACGGTCGATGGCTACACCGAAGCAACGCCAGGACTCTGGACGAATCCAAAGTTGGAGCCGCTCCGGCGCCGTGAACAATGGCGGGGGTGAATCGGCTCCGGTACGGTTCACGCGGCCGTCGTCGAGGCAGCACCAGCAGCACGGAGTAAGAGGCACACGGCCCAGTGCACGACGGCAAATGGACAGTGTCTCCGGCATTAGGGAGGAGGGCAACTATGAAATTGGTGCGGTGGTGGGCGCCATGGAGGTGGGGCAGAGGTTTTGCGGCTCGGGAGAAGGGAGCTTCTCGGGAGAAGGTGATTTGGCCCCCCAAGAGGTATGAATGGGGGCGGGCGTGGGAAATTGGGAGGGGAGTGGAACCATGTCTTACGGACGCATTTGTCTGAAATGTGAGGGGGAGTTACAGTTCTACCCTTGCCTATAGGCTTCTCGGCTTGGGTCTGTGTACTGAGGGTCGGGGATAGTAGAGTAACTTTGCTTCTCTGGGCGGGAGCGATTTCGGGCGAGGAGGGCGTGTTTTGAACTATAGTTGGCACGAGCGATTTCGGGCGAGGAGAGCGTGTTTTGTAATAGTGGGCACGAGCTATTTCGGGCGAGGAGAGCGTGTTTTGCCGACCATGGTTTATGAATTATTCGGCACATGTCATTTCGGCCGAGGAGAAAGCGCGCTTGGATGAAGTTACGAACCTACCCTCGATGTACAACGGGCCAATTGATGCGTGTCCCACATAGGACGTTAATTTCGCGTCTCCCATTTATTTGCTCGGGCGAATTCCACCGAGCAGAGAGGATGTTTAACAGTTTGTTCAAATTTTGGGAGAACGAGCATCCACGTCTACCTTACCAAGTCGATTCGGATCAAATTTTGAAATATTAGCTTGCCACTTATTTTTTAGATGGAGAGATGATGCTCGGGAGTAATGTGTTTTTACATGCTCGTTGCTAGCGATTTACTATATGACAAATAGTTGACGCACTCAAAAACGTGAATCAAACCCAAAATGAAATATCTCGATTCAATGAAATAGCTCATTCAGTAGGTCAAAATAGTGAACTAAATCCAAAATTGAACACCTCAATCGAGTAGCATGTTGTACAGTATTATAGTACTCCATGAACATGTTGAAAGTCAAATTAATGAACTTCTTTGATATAAGCATATATCCGTTCATGTGTGGATTGTAGACAACATGTTCTCCAATTTAAATATTTGAATGCAAGTTCATATCGAAACATGGTTTATATCAGTCTTTGATGCATAAAACGCGACCTCCCCCTCTCCCGGACTCCTGTTCCCTCTCTCTCTCTCGCCGACAATCTTCAATTCTGTCGCACGCATCCAACACAAAAACCTTGTTCGTCCCTCTCCCTTTCTCTCCATCTCTCTCTCTCTCTTTGTGTGTGTGGGGGGAGTCTTTCTAGTTCACATGCATATATACACCATCTATAGGTCTCTCTCGCACACTATGTATGATACTCTAGCTAGTCCAAGCTAGATATCTTGGGTGCACTCATCGTACGCACACAGATTCCTTGGCTCTTTGCCTGTAACTCTCTCACGCACCACTATGTCATCTCGGAGCTCTTCCCCCCCTCTCAAACTCTCCATCCACCTGGGTCACACATACACATGCATATCTCACTCGCACTCGATAGGCTCATCTAAAACCCTATCTCTCCCCCTCGTTCTCTCTCCATCTCACACGCGCACACACACAATCCCATGCCCAGCTAGCCAAGTATGATGGTCTCTCACTCAATTGTAGGCACACGCAGTCCCCCCTATATGTATATGACTAGCTAATCTTAGTCTCCATCACAAACATGTGCATGGTCTATCTCAGTTTCTCTCGGGGCATCTTTCTATCGCGCACGCACTCCCTCGATCTCCCACCCATATAGTCCCCTCACGATCTCGATGGGATCTCTCTTCACAAACACACCCTCTCTCCCTCCTCATGCATCCATGCCATCCATGTGTCTCTCTCGACCTTTGTTCCTTGTTGGCCACACCTCTATTGGACATGTGCTACATGGGTGTCTCTCTCCATTGCAAACAATCACACACTAGTTATCTTCGTGTATCTCCTCGCCTCGCTTTTCCATCTCGGAGATGCATGCGTGATATGTTCGCATAAGAAATGAAAAAATACACTCTCTCTAATTTATCATTTGTTGTCACTTTCTCTTTCACACACATACTCTTTTTGCACACTTACTCATTCTCCTTCACACGCACTTGATCTGTCTCGACTGAGGCACTCTCCTCGGTCCATAGCATATAGATTTATTGAAAAGTCAAACATCACAAAGTTTGACCATGTACGTGGAGAAAAAGAATTACATCTAGTACGACAAACATATGCCATTAGATTCACCATGAGATGTAGTTTTGTATGATGTATTTTTGGTATTGTAGATATAAATAACATTTGCGTAAACTTGATCAAAGTTTCCAAAGCTTGACTTCTAAAAAATTTACATGCATGGCATTATCGAGCGGATGGAATATCTCTTTCCCCCTCTCAGCTATCTGACGCACCACTCAGCCTTATCGGGGCTCCTCAATCTCTCTCAACTTTATTGGTCAGTTTGGTTCGTGACCTGACCCTCATGCCTTGATGGCCGGTACTACCTGGTGTGGACGTGAGATGTAAAATATTTCTGCCTGGCCAGGCTTGTGTGGTGCTGAAGCGTTTGGTTCATGCTTGGTCCAGGCAAAGCATCAACGTCCCATCAATCAATCCATGCATCAATTATTTAATGCTAATATCCATCCATGTTGCTGTTAGCCTCGTGGCCACACGACCAGGCACGACCAGGTGTTCAAAATCGGTCACCTGGGCCAGGCTACTTGCAGTGTCTGGAGTTCAGCCAGGCTAATTAAAGTGCAAGGGAACCCAGGCCAGGCGGGCTTTCTTTTTCACAGGGTTGCAACCAAACAAGCGTGCATGAAATCCAGCCACAACCCCCGGCCAGGCAAAAGATGCTCAGGACGCAAGCCAAACTGGCCTTATATCTCCCTGGTTCACACATACACATGTCTCGCTCGCACTATACATATAGACCCATCCAACACTCTCCGCCCTTGTTCTCTCTCCATGTGACACGCACCCCCCTAAGTACCATAATCCTTCAATCCATCATAGGCGCAAGCACTCCCCCCTCCTAAGTATGATTATCTCTTACTAGCCAACAGGAACACACGTATTGTCTCCTTCCATCCATACATCTATCTCGATATCTCTCGGGGCATCTTCTATCACGCACACACCTTGTCACTCGATCTCCCACCCATGTAGTCCCATCACGATCTCCAGGGGATCTCTCTATGACAGACATACACTCTCTCCTCCCCATGTCTGCATTTTCTCCGTATGTCTCTCTCGACCTCTCTCCCTTGTTTGTCAGACCCCTCTTGGCCACGTGCTAGGGGTCTTGCTCTCTCGGTTCCAAACAACCACACACTATCTCCTCACCTTGCCTCCGTTGTCGAAGATGCATGTGTGATATGTTTGCATAAGACACACACGCTTTTTCTCTACTTTTATCGTGTGTTGTCCATGTCTCTTTCACACACGCACACACACTTTTTTCACTCTCTCTCTCTCTCTCTCTTGTTAGGGACTCTGTCACGTCCATAAGCATATGGATGTTTTGAAAAGTCAAACCTCAGAAACGTTTGACCAGGTATATGTGGAGAAAAACATTTACATCTGGAACGATCATTAGATTCATCACAACAGGTACTTACTTCATACTATCATTTATCTTTGATATTGTAGATATAAGTAATTTCTTTATAAACTTGGTCAAAGTTTCAAAAGTTTGACTTAAAAAATTTTTGGAACTACATTATCGAACGGAGGTAGTAGCTCTTTCTCTCTCTCTCTGCTATCTCTCACGGGCCTCCCCTCTCACTCGAACTCTCTATACCGACGGATTATACGCTCACAGTGTCAGCGTATAGCTCCGTATATTGTTTAGTTGATCGGTCAACCAATCCACATGCTGCCTTGTCAGCTCGTGTTCTGTATCTTCGTGTGCTGGCCCATGTGGCAGTGGGTGAAAATAAGTAAACTAGAGGCCCATCTGACACGCGGTGAAGTAAACAAAGTTGAAACCACTCGGGGTAGCACCCCGCATGCTAGTAAATTGAGGGCGCATTGAGGATAAACTTCTTGCGCGCGAAGGACGCACTCGCGCACAATTCACCACTGCGCGGCGACATGCACAGAAGGACGCACTCGCGCACACCCAACACACAACACACACCAGCACACGTGTACACATGTAGGAGTAGAAGGCCGTGGAAAAATCTGGCGCGATGGCCGCTGCCGGAGCTGTCCACCCCAATCTTGGTGTTTCATGCAATGCACGGGCATCTACGCACGGGAAATTATGTCGAACAGGGCTAGTTGTAAGCAGGCTAGCTCTACAACCATGATGATAGTGACTGCAGACGTTGAGGCTGACTATGGTATGCCGAACACGGCTCCTATACTCAGGTGTCATCTCCGGCGCAGGGTCTTGTCACTTCACTCTGAGGAGCAGCACGTAATAATTTGACCAACAGGTAGTACAGTGCTAGTACTCCTACTACTACATTGGTAGTACTACTACGAGTACTAGTAGCACCACCATCTGGATTTAGGAGTACTACCACGTCCACCAACACCGAGGACCGTCTCCAGGTAGTATTGCTTGAGGCCGCCAGGGCGAGGGGCCGCTTGGACGACAGCTTCGTCTCCTTGTTCGACGAGGTCCTCGTCAGTTTCCTCGACAAGTTCACCGTCGTCAAGAAGCTTGCGGACGACTTTGACGTAAGCCTCCAGCCGACACGCCCAGGCTCTGCGATGCCCGCCACCCTCAACGGCTACTATGGTAACAACCTCTTCGACGCACTGGTGGCCCTGCGACCGCCCGCCGTCGCGCCAGAGAATGTCCACCTGGAGGTCGCGCTCGCCGCGTTGCGCCTGGTGCAGCAAGACACCATCGACATAATCACCCACGTCTACGCGCAAATCGTCCACAAGGACTAGTACATGCAAGAGGAGGACGATAGGACGCTGGCCTTCTTGGAGTGCAGGGCAACCTTGGACGACACTGTTCAGAAGCACGTTGAGCTTGCCGCCAAGGCCGCTGCTCCTCACACGTCAGTTGGTGACCCGGCGCACTAGGGCGTGAGGATGTCGTTGAACGTTGATGGATCCGTATGTATTTTATCTTTCTGTCAAATCCATGTAGTAGTATATGATACTACAGTAATTATCTTACCTTTCGCATCAACTTCATAATTTTCGTACGTACTCCATGCATGACCGGCGCCAAAACCAAACCTCTCATTACTCTAGGCAAAATCGTTATTTTCTATCTATCGGTCGCGCCATGGAGCAGAACCAAATTTTATAAGTTACGAGTTCAAAAGGAAAAGCCTGCCGTGTTCGCGTCACACCCCCATACGGTTGGTCCGGCACGCCGCTCAAGCGGGAATGCGTGCGGTGTTGCATTTTCACTTACAAGTGGGACCACAGTTGAGCAAACCGACTATCGGCAAACCCCCACCCCGCCCACCACATGATGGCCGAGTAAACAGGAGGGAGAAGAGATGGCTGTAGCACGGACTCCAAGAAAATTGGTGTCGAACGGGACTCGTGTGGGTGGCGTGTGCCGTACTGCTAGACGTGAATGCTACTGAGTTATGGCCCATGCCACCCCACTATATCGAGCCTATATCGAGGTACGTAGAACAAATTTCCTACAGTCCGTGCTCATCCCTCCTCTATCTCTCTTCTCAGCCAGCCGGCGGACGCGCGGAGCCCATCGTCTGCTTGCTCACATGCAGCCCCACATGTCAGTGAAAATGCAAGAGGACCCACTGAACCTGCACATCTTTCACCTCGATGTGCTGGTGATGAAAAACAAATCCAATAAAGATCTTCGGTGGCTGCTTTTGGAGTTACTCAAGAGTAGTAAGATTCTATTTATAGTTTAACCCAAGATGCACATCTCGTGGCTTCAACTACCACTCTATTTGGTTTCATGACATGACCTGGATGCTGGATGTCCCACGTGTCGGCAAAAGGAGGGAGAACCCGACCAAATCTTTGGTTCTGCTCTCGGATTAGACTAGTTGTGCTAACTTAAAATTTTTATTGTGTACTCCGTCAGTTCCAAAATACTTGACTTCCATTTGTCCAAACATGGATGTACCTATATACTAAGACATGTCTAGATACATATATATTTTGACAAATATAAGGCATGTATTGTGCAACAAAGGGAGTAGACTGGATGCAAGTTTTTGTATTGGGAAGAAGAGTACATCCATATATTGATAGAGCGCAATTTAGTAGATGTTCTATCACTTTTAGCTAGCACAGACGCAAGATCGAGCCTCCGCAGATCAACAATGAATGCATCGAGAAGGCACTAATCCAACTTACAGGAGTAGTAAAATGTATTCTTGTGGTTCTTGTTTTCTTTGGTCCTGCTTTTCTAGTCAAAATTATCGTTGGAGTCCTTGCAAAACGGAGGTGCGTTTGGGGTCGTGCGTTGGAGTTGGCCTTACAAGTGGGACCGCAGTTAAGGAAACCTACTATCAGCAAACCCCCACCTCGCCCGTCGCGTGATGGCTGAAGTTAGAGAAACGACGAGGTTGAAGAGATTGCTCTAGCACGGACTCCAAGAAATAATATGGTGTCAGATGGATGTCGTGGTGGTGGCGTGTGCCGTACTCCAGGACGTGAATGCTTGTTCTGGCACATGCCACCCTACTACTATTTTGGATTTCAAGGAATTTAATTATGAAAGTTTCTCTTTAATTGATTGTATTTCCTTGTTGCAATCCGTGCTAAATTCTCCACATGCTTATAGTCAAAATAAAGCCTTCACCGAACATATTGTTGATGCCTTGATGCAATCTTATGAAGAAGAACTTGAGTTGAAAGTTTCTATCCCTAGAAAACTCTATGATGAGTGGGAACCAACTATTAAAATTAAAATTAAAGATCATGAGTGTTATGCTTTGTGTGATTTGGGTGCTAGTGTCTCTACTATTCCCAAGACTTTGTGTGATTTGCTAGATTTCCGTAATTTTGATGATTGCTCTCTAAACTTGCATCTTGAGGATTCCACTATTAAGAAACCTATGGGAAGGATTAATGATGTTCTTATTGTTGCAAATAGGAATTATGTGCCCGTAGATTTCATTGTTCTTGATATAGATTGCAATCCTTCTTGCCCTATTATTCTTGGTAGACCTTTCCTCAGAATGGTTGGAGCGATTATTGATATGAAGGAAGGGAATATTAGATTTAAATTTCCATTAAAAAGGGGCATGGAACACTTTCCAAGAAAGAAAATAAAATTACCATATGAAACTATCATGAGAGCCACTTATGGATTGCCTACCAAAGATGGCAATACTTAGATCTATCCTCGCTTTTATGCCTAGCTAGGGGCGTTAAACGATAGCGCTTGTTGGGAGGCAACCCAATTTCATTTTTATTCCTTGATTTTTGCTCCTGCTTAGTAATAAATAAATTATTTAGCCGCTGTTTTGGTTGTGTTTTTTTGTGTTTAATTAGTGTTTGTTCCAAGTAGAACCGTTCGGAGGACTTGGGGAAAGTCTTGTTGAACTTGCTGTAAAAACAGAAACTTTATCGCTCACGAGAACTGCTGTCATTTTTATTTGAAGAGTGATATTTAGTTAATTCTTTTTTAAAATCATTAATAGATAAATTACTCACTTCCAGCAATTTATTTTAGAATTTTTGGGGTTCCAGATCTTGCGGTAGCTACAGATTACTACATACTGTTCTGTTTTTGACAGATTCTGTTTTTCGTGTATTGATTGCTTATTTTGATGAATCTATGGCTAGTAAAATAGTTTATAATCCATAGAGAAGTTGGAATACAGTAGGTTTAACACCAATATAAATAAATAATGAGTTCATTACAGTACCTTGAAGTGGTCTTTTGTTTTCTTTCGCTAACGGAGCTCACGAGTTTTCTATTTTCAGTTTTGTGTTGTGAAGTTTTCAAGTTTTGGGTGAATTCTTTTGATGGATCATGGAACAAGGAGTGGCAAGAGCCTAAGCTTGGGGATTCCCATGGCACACCAAGATAATCCAAGGACACCAAAAAGTCAAAGCTTGGGGATGCCCCGGAAGGCATCCCCTCTTTCGTCCACTTTCATCGGTAATTTACTTGGAGCTATATTTTTATTCACCAACATGATATGTGTTTTGCTTGGAGCATCTTGTATTATTTGTGTCTTTGTGTCTTAGTATACCACAATCATACTTGCTGTACACACCTTTTGAGAGAGCCATACATGAATTAAAATTTGATAGAATACTCTATGTGCTTCACTTATATCTTTTGAGCTAGATAATTTTGCTCTATGTGCTTCACTTATATCTTTTGAGCTAGATAATTTTGCTCTATGTGCTTCACTTAGATCTTTTAGAGCACGGTGGTGGATTTTTTTAAAGAAACTATTGATCTCTCATGCTTCACTTAAATTATTTTGAGAGTCTCTTAATAGCATGGTAATTTGCTTAATAATAATATGCTTGGTATTCAAGATTTGTGAAACTTTCTTTTGAGTGTGTTGAATACTAAGAAAAGATTGAAGCATGATAATTGTTTTGAGATATGGAGGTGATAATATTAAAGTCATGCTAGTTGAGTAGTTGTGAATTTAAAGAATACTTGTGTTAGAGTTTGTGATTCCCGTAGCATGCATGTATGGTGAACCGTTATGTAACGAAGTCGGAGCATGATTTGTTTATTGATTGTCTTCCTTATGAGTGGCGGTCGGGGACGAACGATGGTATTTTCCTACCAATCTATCCCCCTAGGAGCATGCGCGTAATACTTTGCTTTGATAACTTCTAGATTTTTGCAATAAGTATATGAGTTCTTTAGGACTAATGTTGAGTCCATGGATTATACGCACTCTCACCTTTCCACCTTTGCTAGCCTCTCTAATACCGCACACGTTTCGCTGGTATCATACACCTACCATATACCTTCCTCAGAACAGCCACCATACCTACCTATTATGGCATTTCCATAGCCATTCCGAGATATATTGCCATGCAACTTTCCACCATCTAGTTCATCATGACACATTCATCATTGTCATATTTCTTAGCATGATCATGTAGTTGACATAGTATTTGTGGCAAAGCCACCGTTCATAATTTCTTCATACATGTCACTCTTGATTCATTGCAAATTCTGGTACACCGCCGGAGGCATTCATATAGAGTCATACTTTGTTTTAGAATCGAGTTGTAATCATTGAGTTGTAAATAAATAAAAGTGTGATGATCATCATTCAATAGAGCATTGTCCCAATAAAAAAAGGCCAAAGAAAAAAAAGAGAAAATAAATAAAAAGGGGCAATGCTACTATCCTTTTTCCACACTTGTGCTTCAAAGTAGCACCATGATATAGCAAGTCTCATATATTGTGCTTCAAAGTAGCACCATGTTCTTCATATAGAGAGTCGCATATGTTGTCACTTTCATATACTAGTGGGAATTTTACATTATAGAACTTGGCTTGTATATTCCAATGATGGGCTTCCTCAAATTTGCCCTAGGTCTTGGTGAGCAAGCAAGTTGGATGCACACCCACTTAGTTTCTTGTTGAGCTTTCGTACATTTATAGCTCTAGTGCATCCGTTGCATGGCAATCCCTACTCACTCACATTGATATCTATTGATGGGCATCTCCATAGCCCGTTGATACGCCTAGTTGATGTGAGACCATCTTCTCCTTTTTGTCTTCTCCACAACCACCATTCTATTCCACCTATAGTGCTATATCCATGGCTCATGCTCATGTATTGCGTGAAGATTGAAAAAGTTTTGAAAAAGTTAGAGTATGAAACAATTGCTTGGCTTGTCATCGGGATTGTGCATGATTTAAATACTTTGTGTGGTGAAGATGGAGCATAGCCAGACTATATGATTTTGTAGGGATAACTTTCTTTGGCCATGTTATTTTGAGAAGACATAATTGCTTTGTTAGTATGCTTGAAGTATTTTTTATTTTTATGTCAATATAAACTTTTGTCTTGAATCTATCTAATCTGAATATTCATACCACAATTAAGAAGATTTGCATTGAAATTATGCCAAGTAGCACTCCGCATCAAAAATTCTCTTTTTATCATTTACCTACTTGAGGACGAGCAGGAATTAAGCTTGGGGATGCCTGATACGTCTCCAACGTACCTATAATTTTTGATTGCTCCATTCTATATTATCTACTTTTTTGGACTATATTGGGCTTTATTTTCTACTTTTATATTATTTTTGGGACTAACCTATTAACCGGAGGCCCAGCCTAGAATTGGTGTTTTTTTGCCTATTTCAGTGTTTCGGATAAACGGAATATCAAACGGAGTCCAAACAGAATAAAATCTTCGGGAACGTGATTTTCTCACCAAACATGATCCAGGAGACTTGGACCCTGCTCCAAGGCACAAAAGAGGCGGTCACGAGGGTGGGGGCGCCCCCTAGGGCGCGCCCCCTGCCTCATGGGCCCCTCGTTGCTCCTCCGGCATACTTCTTCCTCCTATATATACACACGTACGCCCAAACGATCAGAAGAGGAGCCAAAAACCTAATTCCACCGCCGCAACTTTCTATATCCACGAGATCCCATCTTGGGGCCTGTTCCGGAGCTCCGCCGGAAGAGGGCCGTCATCACGGAGGGTTTCTACATCATCATAGCCCCTCCGATGAAGTGTGAGTAGTTTACCTTAGACCTTCGGGTCCATAGTTAGTAGCTAGATGGCTTCTTCTCTCTTTTTGGATCTCAATACAAAGTTCTCCCCCTCTCTTGTGGAGATCTATTCGATGTAATCTTCTTTTTGCGGTGTGTTTGTTGAGACCGATGAATTGTGGGTTTATGATCAAGTCTATCTATGAATAATATTTGAATCTTCTCTGAATTCTTTTATGTATGATTGGTTATCTTTGCAAGTCTCTTCGAATTATCTGTTTGGTTTGGCCAACTAGATTGGTAGTTCTTGCCATGGGAGAAGTGCTTAGCTTTGGGTTCGATCTTGCGGTGTCCTTACCCAGTGACAGAAGGGGCAGCAAGGCACGTATTGTATCCTTGCCATCGAGGATAACAAGATGGGGTTTATTTCATATTGCATGAATTTATCTCTCTACATCATGTCATCTTGCTTAAGGCGTTACTCTATTTTTAACTTAATACTCTAGATGCATGCTGGATAGCGGTCGATGAGTGGAGTAATAGTAGTAGATGCAGAATCGTTTCGATCTACTTTTCACGGACGTGATGCCTATATACATGATCATGCCTAGATATTATCATAACTATGCTCAATTCTGTCAATTGCTCAACAGTAATTTGTTCACCCACCGTAGAATATTTATGCTCTTGAGAGAAGCCACTAGTGAAACCTATGGCCCCCGGGTCTATTCTCATCATATCAATCTCCATCACTTTAATCTTGCTTTTCTTTTTACTTTGCTTTTACTTTTTACTTTGCATCTTTATACAAAAAATACCAAAAATATTATATCTATCAGATCTCACTCTCGTAAGTGACCGCAAAGGGATTGACAACCCCTAATCGTGTTGGTTGTGAGTAGCTATCGCTTTGTGCAGGTACGAGGGACTTGAGCGCGGGCTCCTTGGTTCTCAAAAACTGAGGGAAATACTTACGCTACTCTGCTGCATCATCCCTTCCTCTTCAGGGAAAACCAACGCAAGCTCAAGACGTAGCAAGAAGGATTTCTGGCGCCGTTGCCGGGGAGTCTACGCAAAAGGTCAACATACCAAGTACCCATCACAATCCCTATCTCTCGCATTACATTATTTGTCATTTGCCTCTCATTTTTCTCTCCCCCAATTCACCCTTGCCGTTTTATTCGCCCTCTCTCTCTCTCTATCCTCCCTCTCTATTTGCCTCTTTTTGCCCATTTGCTTTTGTTTGCTCGTGTGTTAGATTGCTTGTTTGTCTCTATGGCTCAAGATACTACCAAATTGTGTGACTTCACCAATACCAATAATAATGATTTCCTTAGCACTCCGATTGCTCCTCTTACTGATGCTGAATCTTGTGAAATTAATACTGCTTTGTTGAATCTTGTTATGAAAGATCAATTTGCCGGCCTTCCTAGTGAAGATGTCGCTACTCATCTGAATAGCTTCGTTGATTTATGTGATATGCAAAAGAAAAAAGATGTCAATAATGATGTCGTTAAATTGAAGCTATTTCCTTTTTCGCTTAGAGATCGTGCTAAAGCTTGGTTTTCGTCTTTGCCTAAGAATAGTATTGATTCATGGAACAAGTGCAAAGATGCTTTTATATCTAAGTATTTTCCTCCCGCTAAGATCATCTCTCTTAGAAACGATATTATGAACTTTAAACAACTTGATCATGAACCTGTTGCACAAGCTTGGGAGAGAATGAAATTAATGATACGTAATTGCCCTACTCATGGTTTGAATTTGTGGATGATTATACAAAAATTTTATGCCGGATTGAATTTTGCTTCTAGAAATCTTTTAGATTCGGCCGCGGGAGGCACTTTTATGGAAATCACTTTAGGAGATGCTACTGAACTCCTAGATAATATTATGGCTAATTATTCTCAATGGCACACTAAAAGATCTTCTAATAAAAAAGTGCATGCGATAGAATAAATCAATGTGTTGAGTGGAAAGATGGATGAGCTTATGAAATTATTTGCTACTAAGAGTGTTTCTTCTGCTAATGATATGCCTTTGTCTACTTTGATTGAGAATAACAATGAATCTATGGATTTGAATTTTGTTGGTAGGAATAATTTTGGGAACAACGCTTATAGAGGGAATTTTAATCCTAGGCCATATCCTAGTAATCCTTCTAATAATTATGGTAATTCCTACAACAACTCTTATGGAAATTATAATAAGATGCCCTCTGAATTTGAGAATAGTGTTAAAGAGTTTATGAATTCACAAAAGAATTTTAATGCTTTGCTTGAGGAGAAATTGCTTAAAGTTGATGATTTAGCTAGAAACGTTGATAGAATTTCTCTTGAGGTTGATTCTTTAAAGCTTAGATCTATTCCTCCTAAACATGATATCAATGAGTCTCTCAAAGCCATGAGAATTTCCATTGATGAGTGCAAAGAAAGAACCGCTAGGATGCGTGCTTCCAAAGATGCCTTTATTAAAGCGTGTTCCTCCATTTCCTATGAAAATCAAGATGAAGATCTAAAAGTTATTGATGTGTCCCCTATTAAATCTTTATTTTGCAATATTAATCTTGATGAAACTGAATATGATCTTCCTTTACCTAGAAGGCGTTCTAAAAATTCGGAGTATTTAGATCTTAATGATGAAATTGATGAAAGTGGGATTGAAAGAAATAAAAATTTAGATGTTACTAAACCCACTATTTTGGATTTCAAGGAATTTAATTATGGAAGTTGCTCTTTAATTGATTGTATTTCCTTGTTGCAATCCGTGCTAAATTCTCCACATGCTTATAGTCAAAATAAAGCCTTCACCGAACATATTGTTGATGCCTTGATGCAATCTTATGAAGAAAAACTTGAGTTGAAAGTTTCTATCCCTAGAAAACTCTATGATGAGTGGGAACCAACTATTAAAATTAAAATTAAATATCATGAGTGTTATGCTTTGTGTGATTTGGGTGCTAGTGTCTCTACTATTCCCAAGACTTTGTGTGATTTGCTAGATTTCCGTAATTTTGATGATTGCTCTCTAAACTTGCATCTTGAGGATTCCACTATTAAGAAACCTATGGGAAGGATTAATGATGTTCTTATTGTTGCAAATAGGAATTATGTGCCCGTAGATTTCATTGTTCTTGATATAGATTGCAATCCTTCTTGCCCTATTATTCTTGGTAGACCTTTCCTTAGAACGGTTGGAGCGATTATTGATATGAAGGAAGGGAATATTAGATTTCAATTTCCATTAAAAAAGGGCATGGAACACTTTCCAAGAAAGAAAATAAAATTACCATATGAAACTATCATGAGATCCACTTATGGATTGCCTACCAAAGATGGCAATACTTAGATCTATCCTCGCTTTTATGCCTAGCTAGGGGCGTTAAACGATAGCGCTTGTTGGGAGGCAACCCAATTTCATTTTTATTCCTTGCTTTTTGCTCCTGCTTAGTAATAAATAAATTATTTAGCCTCTTTTTTGGTTGTGTTTTTTTGTGTTTAGTTAGTGTTTGTGCCAAGTAGAACCGTTGGGAAGACTTGGGGAAAGTCTTGTTGAACTTGCTGTAAAAACAGAAACTTTAGCGCTCACGAGAACTGCTGTCATTTTTATTTGAAGAGCGATATTTAGTTAATTCTTTTTGAATATGATTAATAGATAAATTACTAACGTCCAGCAATTTATTTTAGAATTTTTGGGGTTCCAGATCTTGCGCTAGCTACAGATTACTACAGACTGTTCTGTTTTTGACAGATTCTGTTTTTCGTGTGTTGATTGCTTATTTTGATGAATCTATGGCTAGTAAAATAGTTTATAATCCATAGAGAAGTTGGAATACAGTGGGTTTAACACCAATATAAATAAATAATGAGTTCATTACAGTACCTTGAAGTGGTCTTTTGTTTTCTTTCGCTAACGGAGCTCGCAAGTTTTCTATTTTGAGTTTTGTGTTGTGAAGTTTTCAAGTTTTGGGTGAATTCTTTTGATGGATCATGGAACAAGGAATGGCAAGAGCCTAAGCTTGCATGCCTGCAGGTCGACTCTAGAGGATCCCCGGGTACCGAGCTCGAATTCGCCCTATAGTGAGTCGTATTACAATTCACTGGCCGTCGTTTTACAACGTCGTGACTATATTTTTATTCACCAACATGATCCAAAAACCTAATTCCACTGCCGCAACTTTCTATATCCACGAGATCCCATCTTGGGGCCTGTTCCGGAGCTCCGTCGGAAGAGGGCCATCATCACGGAGGGCTTCTACAGCATCATAGCCCCTCTGATGAAGTGTGAGTAGTTTACCTCAGACCTTCGGGTCCATAGTTAGTAGCTAGATGGCTTCTTCTCTCTTTTTGGATCTCAATACAAAGTTCTCCCCCTCTCTTGTGGAGATCTATTCGATGTAATCTTCTTTTTGCGGTGTGTTTGTTGAGACCTATGAATTGTGGGTTTATGATCAAGTCTATCTATGAATAATATTTGAATCTTCTCTGAATTCTTTTATGTATGATTGGTTATCTTTGCAAGTCTCTTTGAATATCTGTTTGGTTTGGCCAACTAGATTGGTAGTTCTTGCCATGGGAGAAGTGCTTAGCTTTGGGTTCGATCTTGCGGTGTCCTTACCCAGTGACATAAGGGGCAGCAAGGCACGTATTGTATCCTTGCCATCGAGGATAACAAGATGGGGTTTATTTAATATTGCATGAATTTATCTCTCTACATCATGTCATCTTGCTTAAGGCGTTACTCTGTTTTTAACTTAATACTCTAGATGCATGCTGGATAGCGGTCGATTAGTGGAGTAATAGTAGTACATGCAGAATCGCTTCGATCTACTTGTCACGGACGTGATGCCTATATACATGATCATGCCTAGATATTCTCATAACTATGCTCAATTCTGTCAATTTCTCAATAGTAATTTGTTCACCCACCATAGAATATTTATGCTCTTGAGTGAAGCCACTAGTGAAACCTATGGCCCCCGGGTCTATTCTCATCATATCAATCTCCATCACTTTAATCTTGCTTTGCTTTTTTACTTTGCATCTTTATACCAAAAATACCAAAAATATTATATCTATCAGATCTCACTCTCGTAAGTGACCGTGAAGGGATTGACAACCCCTAATCGCGTTGGTTGAGAGTAGCTATCGCTTTGTGCGGGTACGAGGGACTTGAGCGTGGGCTCCTACTGGATTGATACCTTGGTTCTCAAAAACTGAGGGAAATACTTACGCTACTCTGCTGCATCATCCCTTCCTCTTCGGCGAAAACCAACGCAAGCTCAAGACATAGCATCGCACCACTCACTCAGAGAAGCGACTCGAAAGCCATTCATAAATTTAGTAAGTTTATCACACGCATATCATTTTATTACATACAACAGGTCATCAACCCACATCGACAACGAGGATACATTATAAATACTAAAGTTTTCACCACACAACAAATAACAAGCAATGAAATGAACTTCAACTCAACCATTCCTCGGCGTTGGAAACACTTGCTTTGAACCACAAGTGATTCTCTAGGACGGGCCATCGATTGTCGATCTAGAAACCAACGCAGGACTGATCATCCAGGCTGAAGCGGCCTACTATATCCCTACCAGGGTAGGGAACCACACAAATGTCCGAGGTATAGACATAGTTGCTTCTCATAAATGTGTCAATAGCAGTTGGATCACCTTTCACCATCATCGGATAGTTTTGTCCAAGGAACAGCGAGTTTTCTCCAAGACTATCAATTCTGTACCAGGGAGAAGGAGTTGGCGCTAGCACACTAGTATCCATCCCGAATACCATGCAACGGGTGTTGGAATAGGTCTGGAGAGTGCGACCATGGGAGACGCCTACTTCCTTAGCAGTAACATCATCAGTGGACTGTATACACACAAGAAGAGGTGATTGTCGGTGTCAAAACCGGCGGATCTCGGGTAGGGGATCCCGAACTGTGCGTCTAGGCCGGATGGTAACAGGAGGCAAGGGACACGAAGTTTTACCCAGGTTCGGGCCCTCTTGATGGAGGTAAAACCCTACGTCCTGCTTGATTAATATTGATGATATGGGTAGTACAAGAGTAGATCTACCACGAGATCGGAGAGGCTAAACCCTTGAAGCTAGCCTATTGTATGATTGCTGTTTTGTATGTTGTCCTACGGACTAAAACCCTCCGGTTTATATAGACACCGGAGAGGGTTAGGGTTACACAAAGTCGGTTACAATGGTAGGAGATGCACATATCCGTATCGCCAAGCTTGCCTTCCACGCCAAGGAAAGTCCCTCCCGGACACGGGACGAAGTCTTCAACCTTATATCTTCATAGTCCAGGAGCCCGGCTGAAGGTATAGTCCGGCCATCCGGACACCCCCTAATCCAGGACTCCCTCAGTAGCCCCTGAACCAGGCTTCAATGACGACGAGTCCGGCGCGCAGATTGTCTTCGGCATTGCAAGGCGGATTCCTCCTCCAAGTACTTCATAGAAGATTTTGAACACAAAGATAGTGTCCGGCTCTGCAAAATAAGTTTCCACATATTGCCATAGAGAGAATAATATTTACAAAAATCTAATCTGCTGACGTATTCCGTAGTGTGTCATCGCCACGGCCAAGCCTTTATTCGAATCGTTTCATTGTCCCACCTCAGCGTGTCATGCGAGGCGGTTTCCTTGGCACGTCTCGTCAAAGCAGAGATCGTGTCCCCTTATTCTGGGATTCTCATCAATATGGGCGTGGGTAACCCAACTGCGCCATTGATTACGGCGCTTGGAGATAAGCGAGTCTTACCAGGCCGATGGGGACACGTAGTTGCGTCCACCCATATAAGGGGATAAGGATCCACCTTTTCACCTACGCCTTCTTCCTCCTTTGCCTATCCATTTTCGCGCACTCGAGCTCCAGCGCCCAAGTCCGCACTCCCCACCTCAACCTTCTCCAGCCATGTCCGGAGCGGGAGGCAAGTGGATGGTCTCCTCCGTCACGGAGGGACACATCAAAAAACCAAGGAAGGCCGGATACTTGTCTAACGACATCGCGTACCGGCTTCCCGAAGAGGGGAAACTCCTCCCCACCCCAAGGCCCCATGAGAGGGTAGTGTTCCTTCCCCACTTCCTCCGCGGACTGGGCTTTCCTATCCATCCATTCGTCCGGGGACTCATGTTCTACTACGGCCTGGATTTCCATGATCTGGCCCCGAACATTATCCTCAACATCTCGGCGTTTATCGTCGTGTGCGAGCCTTTGCTCTGCATCCGCCCCCATTTCGGCCTATGGCTCAAGACTTTCAATGTCAAGCCGAAGGTGGTGCGCGGCAACCAGGCGGAGTGCGGAGGCGCCATGGTGGGCAAGATGCCCAACGTCTTATGGCTCGAGGGCTCCTTTGTGGAGACCCTGAAGGGGTGGCAATCGGGGTGGTTTTACATCACCGAGCTGCGCGACCCTGAGTGGGTCGCAGACCTCGAGTTCAGGTCCGGACCCCCAACGCGGCTCACGTCCTGGAAAGAGACGGGCCTGTCGTGGGGCAACAAAGGAGAGGTGACTGGACTGCAAACATGCATCCAAACCCTGGTGAACAAGCAGCTCAAGCTTGTCAACGTAGTCCAGGTTATGCTCATCCGCCGGATCCTCCCGTGTCAACAACGGGCCTTCAATCTGTGGGAGTTCAACCCGGCGCAGCACTGAACTCTGAGCAGGCTCTTCGACACGACGTACGAAGATGCCTGGAAGGTGCTTTTCAAGGGCGCCGAGGCTCCCGCATCTGCTACCGAGGATCGTGGATTCAGTGCGCAGCGTCACGCTAGCGCGGTAAGTTGTTTGTACCTTTTACAGGGTACTAGTTTTTCATAGTTTAACTCTATGCAGGATCTAAGCTCCCTTACCTTTGACAGGATTGGCAGGGGAAGGCCGGACAGATCGACTGTCCGGCTCCTTTACCCGAAGACCCAGCCGATGCCTGCTTGGCGAAGCTGCTGGTTCCGGCACCCTATGTGGTGCCGAAGAAGAAGGCCACGAAGAAGGCCACGGGGACTCGAAAAAGTGCCCGGCGCCAGGAGGTGTCGGGTTCATCATCCGACGGCTCCCAGGTGCATTCCTCCCATGGAGATGAGGAGGAGGAAGAAGAGACCTCTCCCCCTCCAGCGGGGGGAGAGAAGAAAAGGAAGGCCGCCCTTAGTGGGGAGGCCGAAGGGTCCAAGAAGGGGAAAACCCTTCCTCCGGACTACTCCACCAACGCCGACGACGGCGGAGAGGAGTGGCCGCTCAGGGCCAAGCCCCTGGCGAAATCGTAAGTATCCAGATACCAGAGTAATTCATAGTATTCCTTTATTGCACAGCTTTCCCTTATGCCGAATATGATTATGCAGCCCACCCAAAGACCGGCTCAACGCGCCGTCGAGCGGTTCATTGGACTCGTTGGATGTGAATTCGCTTCCGACGGCTACCTCCCCCCGCCCTACGGACGACGCCGAAGTGTTGTCCTGACAGGTTCCCAGCCAGGAGGAGGTGGTCCTGGAGGCGCCGCAAGGCGACCTCTCGGACTCCAGGAGTAAAGGGGATAAAAACCCCCACGGTTCCAAGTCCGGCTCTAGGTCGGACGCCGCTCCGGAACCTTCAAAGGTTCCAGAGTCCGGTAGGCGACCTCCTTCCAAGAGGAGCAAGCCCACCGTGTCGGTGACCCCTGTCCAACCGGAGGCGCCGGACAATCTGTTGGAGGTGCTCAAAGGCGCCTCCATCGACGAGGAGCACCGCACCATTATGAGTGCGGTGGTCCAGAAGGTTCAGTCCGCCAAGAGCGGACTGACTGAATCTTGTGCTAGCCTTTTAACAGGCTTTGAGGTAAGTAAAGAATGTGTAAATAATATTACTGCATAGACAGTAGCCCCTGATGCTCTGTTTGGCGTTCGGGAAGAAAAGCCGAACAGAGGATCAAATAAAATTCGCAGGAGTCTAACAAAAAGGAGTCAGTATGCGTATGCAGGCTTCTTTGCTGGCGTCCGCCGCACTGACTGCGGAAGTGGATACGCTAATCAGAACCTCAAGCAGTCCGAGCAAGAGCTCGGGCGTGCCAAGAAGCAGCTCGAGGACAAGGAAGGTAAGAAATACCTTGTTTAAACATATATAAAAAAGTGCAATTGCAAATAATGACAGGATTATCATGGCTATTGTAGGGGCCACGTTTGAGGTGGCGACTCTTAAGCAAGCGCTGTTCGAGGCCGAGAAGACGGCGGCCACGGAGCGCACCGAGCGGGAGAAGTATGAGGCCCAGGTTGGCAAGGTGCGGCAAGAGCTCCAGGCTCTCATGAAAAAACATGAGAGTTTGGAGCTTGACTCAAAGATGCGAGCGTCCGAGCTCGCGGTGGCTATTGAAAATGCCAAGTCTGCCAAGGCCGAATCCCAGAAGACCCTCCAGGAGTTGGATGCGGTGAAAAAGATAGCGGCGGGTAAGGCATTCTTTATGCAAAGCAAACACATAAATGTGAGTTACTTGTTACTTACCCGAATCCGAAGCTCTCCAGGAGCATTCGCAGATCTTCCCCATAGCGTGTCCGATGCCGCCGCATTCTATCGAGCCGAGGAGGGCATCTCGACAGAGAAGGTGTTCTGGTCTCAGTATGCTGAGGCCGGACACCCCGTGCCCCTGAGCGACCAGCTGAAGCAACTGGTCGAGCTCCACAAGGTGGCCGAACAGGCCATGAAGGGCCTCATAGTTTGGCTGTGGCCTGGAGAGGCTCTGCCTGGGAGCTATTTCGGGCTGGTGCGGCGGCTCGTGGGGGCCTGTCCAAGGCTCGAAGTCATCAAGCGCTCCGTCTGCATTGAAGGTGCCCGTAGGGCCCTTGCCCGTGCTAAGGTGCACTGGGGCAAGCTGGATGCTGAGAAGCTTGTGAAGGACGGGCCACCGCCGGGGAAAGAGCATCGCAAGCCCGAGAATTATTATAAGGATGTTCTGAAGGGTGCCCGCCTTATGGCGGATGAATGTTCCAGGGATGTAATTTTTGAGTAAAACTCGCTCGTTTTGTCCTGTGCGCTGAAAACTTGTTCATATGCGCTAAGCAATGCAGTTGGAATTTAAAATATTACCTTCTGTGCGGCTGTTTATCAATTCTGAGAGATGGCGAGTCATCGGCTTCTGCCCCCGTGCCGCTAGTGCTGGGGTGTTCGGGGATAAACCTGAGCGCTCTTTTTCCCATGTTTGGGTCCTTCGAGGGAGGCGCTCAGCACAACGAACAAGGCAATCGGACTATAATGCGTGAACACTCTCACTTAGCCATAGAATTCTATAATTTTAAATTTCGGCGAAGCCCCTGGTATTCGGAAGACCGAGTTCGGGGCGCTATCCACACCTTGGCCGGATAGAGCCGACTCCTCGCTCGAAGCGGCATAAGTCTTTAGGGACTCGAAAAACCTCTCGAACAGCGACCAGCTCTCGCTTCATCATGACAGTCAGTTTTAGCTTTCTCTACTAAGGTGCTCGACCCAGCTCAACTATGGCACAATCACAGTAGTTCTCCTAGTGCTACCTTAGCCGACATAGCGGAACGTAAGGCACCAAAACATAGGAGCCGGGCAAACCCAACTATTGACCCAAGACATGATTCGGAGCTGATGCATATAATGCTATAAGTTCGGGGTGCCGCACTTGTTAAAGTGTTCGGACTTCTCACACCATATTGAGGGGTACTAAAGCCCCTGGCGTATTTTGGCCGTACCGAAGTGTACGGGTGGAACATGTCGTTAAGGAACATATATTTGTAAAAAAAGGTAATGCAAAAATAGACAAAAGCTATGCATTATTTATTAAAAATGGCTGCGATCAAAGCAGAACACTACAAATAATGCGCTAAGCAAAAGGTTGGACTATTTAACATGTCCGTTCCAGGGGCAGGCTGCGGAATGGTATGCGAAACATGTATACTGCTCATGATAGAGACCACCTGGGAGTTCCGTAATGCGGCATGGCTTGTCTGCTTCCCTGGTTCTTGCATCATTTGTGCGGCAATTGAACTGCCAAATAGGCCTTCCGAAGAATGGAGTCCTGAAAGTAAGAGAAAATTAAAAAATCGGCAGCCCCTGGTGCGGTTTAAGCCGTGTTTCGGGCGTGACGTGATGGTGCCCCTCCCCCTGTACCCATGGTATTTCTAGAGCGTAGTTATGTACGCGAAGCACTGGTGTCGCATTTTTGCGAGGGCTAGGGTTGGGGCCGCATTGCTACGCCTGCTCGGAACATGTCAGGCGGTCTTGTTGTAGGTTACTCTGGGCGTGCTTGATGGTGTCTGGACGTTTAATGGCCGGACTGGAGAACTGCCTGGCGAGGCTGCTTTGAACTACCACTGCAAGGGCCGCCGTGTGCTCCTCCGTTCGGAGGGAGCGTTCGGTGTTTCCATTGACCGTAATTACTCCTCGAGGGCCTAGCATCTTGAGCTTAAGGTATGCATAATGCGGTACCGCATTGAACTTGGCGAATGCGGTCCGCCCGAGCAGTGCGTGATAGCCACTGCGGAATGGGACTATGTCGAAGATTAACTCCTCGCTTCGGAAATTATCCGGAGATCCGAAGACCACTTCAAGTGTGACTAAGCCTGTACAGTTGGCCTCTACACCTGGTATTACGCCTTTAAAGGTCATTTTGGTGGGCTTAATCCTTGAGGGATCTATGCCCATTTTCCGCACTGTATCCTAGTAAAGCAGGTTCAGGCTGCTGCCGCCGTCCATAAGGACTCTAGTGAGATGAAATCCGTCGATAATTGGGTCTAGAACCAATGCAGCGAATCCGCCATGACGGGTGCTAGTGGGATGGTCCCTTCGATCAAAGGTGATCGGGCAGGAGGACCATGGGTTGAACTTTGGGGCGACTGGCTCTACCGCGTATACATCCCTTAACGCGCGCTTCCACTCCCTCTTGGGGATGTGGGTTGTGTATATCATGTTCACCATCCACACTTGTGGGGGAAAACCCTTCTGTCCACTATTGTTCGGCGGTCGGGGCTCTTCGTCGTCATCACTATGCAGCCCCTTGTCAGTATTTTCGGCATTTAACTTGCCTGCCTGCTTGAACACCCAACAATCCCTGTTGGTGTGATTGGCCGGCTTTTCGGGGGTGCCATGTATCTGGCACAAGCGGTCGAGTATTCGGTCCAAACTGGACGGGCCCCTAGGATTTCTTTTGAATGGCTTTTTCTGCTGACCGGATTTATAGCCTCTGAATCCGGCATTAACTGCCGTATCCTCAGCATTGTCGCCATTAATGCAGCGCCTCTGCTTGTTGCGATGCGACCTGTCACTACTGTCCCTAGTATCCGAATTACCAGGGTTCTTGGTCATATTATTGCTACGAGCAAGCCAGCTGTCTTCTCCCGCGCAAAAGCGGGTCATGAGTGTCGTGAGTGCTGCCATAGATTTCGGCTTTTCCTGTCCAAGGTGCCGGGCAAGCCACTCGTCACGGATATTGTGCTTGAAGGCTGCTAGGGCCTCTGCGTCTGGACAGTCGACTATTTGATTTTTCTTTGTTAGGAACCGTGTCTAGAATTGCCTGGCCGATTCCTCTGGCTGCTGAATTACGTGGCTTAGGTCATCGGCGTCTGGTGGTCGCACATAAGTGCCCTGGAAATTGTCGAGGAATGCGGCTTCCAGGTCCTCCCAACAACTGATTGATCCCGCTGGCAAGCTGTTAAGCCAATGCCGAGCTGGTCCTTTAAGCTTAAGTGGGAGGTATTTGATGGCGTGGAGGTCATCGCCGCGGGCCATGTGTATATGAAGGAGATAATCCTCGATCCATACACCGGGATCTGTTGTGCCATCATATGATTCGATGTTTACGGGTTTGAAACCCTCGGGGATTTGATGGTCCATTACTTCGTCTGTGAAGCATAGTGGGTGTGCGGCGCCTCTATACTGGGCTATATCACGACGTAGCTCCAATGAGCTTTGTCTAATGTGTTCGGCCCTACCGGATTTGTGTCCGGCATGACAGTTATCGTCTCGAGTCATGGGGCGCCCACGCGATCCGTAGATCGATCTTGTTTGCCTTGCCTTGTCCTCCAACATATCTCGCAGGTCTGGCGCATTTTCCCGTGCCTTGGTACGGGGTGCGGCTTGAGTGGAGGGCCGAGAGGCCTCTCTGTCGCGGCCACGAGGTGGCCGGTTGGCCATATCAAGTGCTGGTGATGTAGGTTTAAGTGCTTCCTCCTCTAATCGGGGTAGCAACCTGCGCTTTGGGTAGCTCTTGGAGGGGCGTTCGAGTTTATGCTCTTCGGCCGCAAGGACTTCAGTCCATTTGTCGACTAGCAAATCTTGATCAGCTCTAAGCTGTTGCTGTTTTTTCTTGAGGCTTCTTGCCGTGGCCATAAGCCTGCATTGAAAACGCTCTTGCTCGACGGGATCCTCTAGTACAAAGAATTCGTCGTCATCGAGGCTTGCCTCGTCTTCGGAGGGAGGCATATAATTATTGTCCTCGACCTCTCTATCTGCCGCTCTCTCATCAGGGTTGGATTCTCCATCCTCCTATGTTGAATCTTGCTAGAGGGGGTTTTCTTCGGCACTCTCCGGAGTATTATTATCTCCCATGCTGGAATCACCGTATTTGCTTTGGCGGGATTTTGAGCGGCGCCGCTGACGCCGGCGCTTAGGCTGTTTCTTGGAGGGGTCATCCTCCGCTGTTCCATCGCCATCTCCTTCTTTTGGGGTGTCCACCATGTATATGTCATATGACGAGGTGGCTTTCCAGGGCCCAATAGGCGCTGGTTCTTCATCGTCTCCTGCATCGGTGTCCATACCGTCGATGTCTTCGGAGTCGAAGTCGAGCATGTCGGTTAAATCATCGACAGTGGCTACGAAGTGGGTGGTGGGTGGGCTTTGAATTTCTTCATCGTCCGTATCCCAACCTTGTTGACCGTAGTCCAGCCAGGGCTCTCCTGATAAAGAGAGAGACTGCAGTGTCTTCAGAATATCGCCGAAAGGCGAGTGCTGAAAGATGTCCGCGGCAGTAAACTCCATGATCGGCGCCCAATCGGATTCGATCGGCAGGGATGCGGAGGGTTCGGAGTCCGGCTCCTTGGAGTCACGAGTCTCGTGGAGTGCGGGGCTGGTGTTCAGCTCGATCGCCGTTGGGATCGCAGCCCCCGAGGCGGTGTCCAACCACCCATCCTCGATCGGCGCAGTTGGCTCCGAATTAAGGGTCGAAGCCGATGAGGGTGCGGCCTCCAGGGCACTGTTCGGCGGCAGAGCTAGATCATGCTCGTCGTGACAGTGCGGTGCGCTCGGCAGTGGCTCGAATCCGTCGAGGATCAAGTCCCCGCGGATGTCAGCCGTGTAGTTTAAACTTCCAAATCTGACCTGACGGCCAGGGGCATAGCTTTCGATCTGCTCCAGATGGCCAAGTGAATTGGCCCATAGTGCGAAGCCGCCGAAGACGAAGATCTGTCCGGGGAGGAAGGTCTCACCCTGGACTGCATCATTATTGATGATCGTAGGAGCCATCAAGCCTAACGGCGACGACACAGAGGAACTCTCAATGAAAGCACCAATGTCGGTGTCAAAACCGGCGGATCTTGGGTAGGGGGTCCCGAACTGTGCGTCTAGGCCGGATGGTAACAGGAGGCAAGGGACACGAAGTTTTACCCAGGTTCGGGCCCTCTTGATGGAGGTAAAACCCTACATCCTGCTTGATTAATATTGATGATATGGGTAGTACAAGAGTAGATCTACCACGAGATCGGAGAGGCTAAACCCTAGAAGCTAGCCTATGGTATGATTGTTGTTCTGTATGTTGTCCTACGGACTATAACCCTCCGGTTTATATAGACACCGGAGAGGGTTAGGGTTACACAAAGTCGGTTACAAGGGTAGGAGATCCACATATCCGTATCGCCAAGCTTGCCTTCCACGCCAAGGAAAGTCCCTCCCGGACACGGGACGAAGTCTTCAACCTTGTATCTTCATAGTCCAGGAGCCCAACTGAAGGTATAGTCCGGCCATCTAGACACCCCTAATCCAGGACTCCCTCAGTGATCCATCGGAATTAGTTGCCAGGCACCACAGAGTATATGGGAGCTGCTCGTCCTCATGCTCGTGATCATCATCATCGTCATCTCCCCCTTGGTTATAAAATTTTTCAAGTATAGGTGGTGGGATGTTCACAGGACCATGGAAACACAAGAAGAAGGTTAATTAGTAAAGGGAAACTTGCTAACCCGCATGCATGTGGATGAAACAATTATAATTACGATGGAAGACAAACGTACCGAAACTATGAGGATGCCATGCAAAAACAGTGCCACGAGTGGTGGCAGCAAACACAAGGCGCTCGTATTGAATTGCATCACAGTACTCATCCGTGTACAAAAACTAATTTTTGAGAAATATCCATCGAGTGAAACCATCAAGGAAGGCAACAAGCTTGTCGAAGATAGCAACAACATCATAGTTGCTGTAATTCCAAGAGCGGTTGGGAACTCGACAAATTGCTATCTTCCGTAGAATACAGTCACCATGATCGTATTTGAACGTGCGTACATTACTGGTGTGCTCAACCTCTGGGCAATGTGCTGAGATTTTTGGAAGTGGAACCCGGTGACGAGTGAACACATTCACAAGTTCCCACTCGCAGTTGGACCCAATGTAAACAACCCAATCTCCATTTGCGCCCGCCCAAGCCTTGCCCTCAAGCGATGGCATCTTAACATCATACGTATCATTATCAAGTGGCATCAACTTGCACAGGGCGAGGCCTTCGTCGAGCCGGCGCCAGTCATCACGGTCACGGCGAAGAAGACAGGGGAGATCAAACCGCTCCTTGACTCTTGGGTTCCTTGTAATGATGTTATTAGTTGAGTCGAGAATGGGCTTGAATGAACCTGCCATGCTAGCTGAGGTGTTGACGTCGCACCGATCAATGAGTTCCTCCACCACGTCATCTTTCAGATCGGGGCAAGAATAACGGGGTCGTTTCTGGCCTGTTCCCTCCATGGATAAGACGATCGAACAATGGCAGAAGAAAGGGTGAAGGGCTGAAGGAAAATGGAGGAGGGAGAGGAAGAGCGTGTGACAGCAGTTCCAAATCGAGAGGGAAAGGCGAAGAGTCGGTGGACGGTTGCGAGTTTGCCATGGTTCACGAAGAGGCGCCCCAGCCTGCACGTCCGTTTGGAAATACTCCTACTACTCGCCGTCGTCTCACTGATATGTTGGAACGGGACCACATGTCAACGAAACATGGTGTGTAATTTCTCGTGCAAAATGCGATCTGGCCGCGTTGTCCCGAGGTGCCGCTTTAGTTATCGACCTTTATTTTTTAATGGCGTGCCGATCAGTTTTGAAGCACGACTAACTGGTACTGTACACAGAGAAAATATAAACTACTCTACCACTACTCCACCTCCAGTACTAGTAGTATAAAAAAGATATATAGGCTGGAGCTTGAGCGCTTTCTTGCTAAGGGATGCCCACTTGCTTCTCACACTACCACCCTCTCTCCAGATCTAAAAAAGACGGCCCCTCTCTCACTCCTTACCGGTGGTTACAGATCTGCCGGGGAAGAAAAGGACGTGCAGCGTTGACGCACTTGTCGGCGGCGAGCGAGGTCACGCACTGACAACAAGGCCGTCCTCTCAGACCTAGCGTCCGCACGGGATGGCGACGTAGTGTGTGCGGAGGACGACGACCACGAGCGAAGCCACTTCCCGCCAACCCTCAGGTATGCTACCTCTTTTCAAACCATAACCTTGTTCTATTGCCCCATCTGCCACGTCGTTGCATGTGAATCTTTTTCCACTCCACCATCTTCCCAATTTGCTATCCTCTGCTCTGCTGGCCATGCAGACGAAAACCATAATTTGCACTATTAAAGGAAACCCTACTTCATGCAGACTAATCCATGTCTGGGTTGAATAAGGAAAAGAAGGGAGACTGTACTGTCCAAGAGAGTAGGCATCGAACCCGCATCTAGGTTGAAAAGGGGAAAATCAGTAGCTAAGGAATGAGTCTCGTGTCTCTTGGTTGAAGAAGGGTAGAAAGGCATGACAACGCAATAGAGAATGACCAGGTCGATTGGTTTGTTGTCCTCGCATAGGAAAAAGGTGGCTAAACAGAGCAAAAATGGGACGTAATCCACATATGTTGCCTGGATATTTGTTGCTCTGGGCAACCATACCTCCCTCACCACTCTACGTCCGTGGAGGTACATCGTACTGGTGCACCCACTGTCCGAATGGGCCTCCCATGCTCTTATTGGCACTTTTTTTGCTGTTAGTATAACGCCAGCAGTCAAGTCAAGCAATGCTACTGCTAAAGTGATGCCACATTTAACTAATGCCGCTCTCAGTCTAATGCCACCGATAAATTTAAGCAATGCCATTTAATGTCACTGGATTATTTCAGGGTTAGCTGTTGATTGTGGATGTATTAAAGATTGTTCAGCTAAGGCATTCTAATGCTGTTGCACAGCCAGTATACCAACGATGAAACTTGTTACTACCTTCAGATTTTTGCACTGTTAATGCTTATAGATTACATACCTCACTTTCATGAGATAAGTTAATTTTTTTGTACAGTGTCACCAAAATGCCAAGGCGCTGATGTCATTTTATTTTGGTTAAACTGCACAGACAATTATGAAGACAAGAGGAAAGGTCAAGAGTGGGCACCTCCTCCTCCTCTGGCTGTTCTCTTGATTCGTTCGATCAAGTTTTTATGTTTGATCGATTATCAAGATTGGGATAGCAATTTTTAAGGTCCCCCTGAGTTCGAAATGATATTTACCTTGGAGGTACATGGTTTGCAATTTTTTATACTGCCATTAGTTAATAATGCTAGTTACCTTCAGACTTTTGTATTTAGTTTAATGCTCATGCACAGCTAGTATACCAATGCTGAAACTTGTTACCTTTACATTTTGTATTGTTAATTCTTATAGAAACCTTCCAGTGCTAGAGTTTATTGAAATCTGTTCAGTAAAACCATTGTACTGTACCCTGTAATAAACTAACTACTCTACTGTTGCACTAGCCACTGTATTAGTGTATATTTGTAGTATTCGAATGGTGTTGCATTAGCGTATGGACATAAATAAAGTGTGGCAAGCTTTCCCAGATATGTGCTCAAGAAAACTACTACCTGTTTTTCTAAATACTAGACGTTTGGGTACTTTAAATTGAACCACAAAAACATCTTTTATTAAGGAACAAAGGGTGTAGAGTTCACTCAAATTATCCCGGTAAAGCTAGTCACACCTTTGTTAAAATTAATGTTCATTATGTTATCGGAGGAGGTCTGTATGTTTGTCTCTAATGCCTGTCGACTACATACCTGACATCATGATGTAATGTTAAGTCATTTCCTTTTGTATAGTGTCACTGAATTGTCAAGGCGGTGATGGCATTTTATTTTGGTAGAACTGCACAAAATTTGCTTAAAAGAAGAGGAAAGGTCAGGAATGGCTTAGTTTTTCAGAAAAAAACTATGTATGCCTTCCTGACATCAGCCGCGGTTGCTTTATTTATTCGTTCAAACATGTGGTTAGAAACAGTCTTGCTACCTTTTCTCATTATGAAATTGGAATGCTTATATTTGTGAGTCTATGCTTCAACTAGTGCCACTTTTAGAGTATTCACACTTTCAATATCTATGCAAATAGGGATGCTCGATTTTAGTGGAACCGCACAAAAAGTCCAACTGGTTCAACATTAGGAGCATGTTTTTTTCCAAACCTTTATATCCAATTGGTGGCACTATGAGCTGTTCATTATGAAGGTACATGGTTTGCTACTATCTTGCTACTCTTTTTGTATTGTCATTAGATAGTAATACTAGTGGTTTGCATGTGAATTTATTGGCAGGGCGGACCTACATTGGAGGTGCAGGACAGGATTCAAAGATTGGATGCTCAATTTCGGTTGTATTGATTTCACCTCTTCCATCACTGCGAACATGGATATCCTTGGTCTGATGAAGAATAGGCGCTATATTTCTGCTCTGAACCAGCAAATCAATTCAGTATGAAATTGTCCAGGGCAAAACATAACTGTATCAGATTGTCCAGTGCAGAACATGACAGATGGTAAGCGGAAGAGACATGTTTAAACCGAAAATACAAGGTGTGGTATATGTTTACTAGCTGCTTGATATTTGTGCAGACAGAGATGTCTGCCCGTTGCTATTTGGCAAACAAACAAAGTGTCCGCAATTTTGGTTGAACTGCACAAGAGAATAGTATAGTCACTGCATGTAGTGCCATTTGAAAATAGACACGGAAAGATTGGATAGTCACTTCATGGGCTGCAGAAAAGTAGTACTGTACTATTTATTGGCCAACATTAGGTGCTTCATTGCTTTGGTATGATTATACAATGGGCATCATTTTGCCTAAGTTAAAGTTTGTATTTCAAAAATAGTCTCGCGGCGTGATCGAGAGAAGACCAAATCATATTGCAGTGGATGTTCCTCCATCATGTGTGGTTCATTCTCATGGTTCCGGCTGTTGGTGAAACCACTTATGTTTGCAAGAGGAATTGTAGACTTCACAAAAAAATTTGTCTTTCAGTCTGTACTGAATGTTGGCCAAGAGAAGCATCCATGTTAGTAGGAAGAACAAATGTTTTTTCTAGATCTCTGCTTTTGGAGCTACATATTTGTATATGATCTGTTATTGTATATCTTAATATTTTTGTTGTTGATTTGTTATTGTATATCTTAATATTTTTGTATATAAACTTTGTCAAAGTTTGTAAAGCTTGACTTTGACCAAAGCTAATATGCGAACTAAATAAAAACGGAGGGAGTACCTCCTTTCCGGTTTGCAGGGCTTAATTCAAACCTCTCACCAACCAAGGTACTCCCTCCGTTCGGGATTTATTAGTCCCGTGAGCAAAGTAGCAAGACCAAGGCATGGCAATAATTAACGGCATGCAGAAGTTTAAGCCTAATTAATTCCAGTGATTTAAGTGGCTGCATGCGTGCCCTCGGCTGCGACTCGTTGCATGCTGCTTCACGTACTGCCTGCGAGCGATTCTGAGTGCCTGCATGCAGCCGGCTGTAATTAAGGCAGCTAACTGATGCGAAAAAAGATACGCTTTAAATCAGTGGAATCATTATTGACAAGGAGGGAGATGATTCGAGTGCACTCGTTTGACCGCCATGCCGGCGTGCGACCCAGACGGGACGGGACGACACGGTAATAATTTCAGTTTCTCTAGTTTTCCATGGCAAGCTGGCGCGCTAAGCCATTATGCATTGAATTCCGATGACCGTCGCGCTACCTTCCGCCTATAAGTACTATTTCCCGGCCTTCTCAGGTGCCACCGTGACCCAACTCGCCATATCCTCATAAGCCCACACCGGCCCGACGTCGCTCGCCACGTCCGCGATGCCCCCGCCCGTCCGCGGTAGGCGATACCGGAGGCGGTCACCGCTGGAACTAGTGTGCAGGTTTTCACTGGAAGGCAGACGGAGGGAGGAGGCATTCTATCTGTCTTTAGATGGCAATGCGGAGATCGAGGAGCTGTTGGAGCGCGACCGCTTGGCGGAGGAGCAGGAGTTGTTGGAGCGCGACGGCCTGGCGGAGGAGCAGCGTATCGCTGATTTACGCCGCCAGCGGGACATGGAGCAGCAGCGCACCAACGCTCTGAGTCGCGAGCAGAGCGCCCGCAACTGGGCCAACTACGTGGAGGCCGGCGCCGGCAAATAGCCCTAGAGGCAGTCGGGCACGCACGCGTTCGCGACGCCGATTTTTACTACCAGCTCGTCAAGTGGGTTTCCCGCATGGAAGCTGAAGCTTCGGTGGACCACGCCGGCATGGAAAGGGCCAACGCGCGCAAGCAACGCGCCCTATCGCACCTCTGGCAAGTCCGAGGCGAGGCGGAGGACGCCGGTGCCGGCGTTTAGCATGGACAGCAGATGGCGGCCTGCATCGTCTAGTTAGCTAAGAGTAAGTTAGTACTTGTACGCTACTAGAGTGTTAGTGGGAGTAGATAGTTAACTTGGCTATGATGGTTGTCAACGTGGAAGTTCAGTACTCTATATGTGGATCAGACCTATTACTTTAGTCTGAATGTTGAACTTTCCATTTGAACGTATGGAATGGGCTGTTATTTTTTTAAGTGGGTTGTGTCATGGTTTTGTCACGGCAGATGTCCTAGAGAAAGGACTTAGTCGTGGAGCCATCGCGACGGGTTAGCTTGAAGGGGTTAAAGCGAACACAGGGACGCAAGAGAGTTTATACTAGTTCGGCCCCTTCAATGAAGGTAAAAGCCTACGTCTAGTTGTGATGGGATTGATGGGGTTTCGACGACTAGGGAGCAAACAAGCTTCGCCTATGTCTCGAGTTGTTGTCTCTTTTTCTGAACCGCCGCCGGGTCGTCCCCTTATATACTCGGGTGACGCCCGTCGGTTCACAGAGTCCCAATATCGGCTCATAGATGTGTCCGGTTTGGTCTCTACTTATTCCTAACTTACAATACAAGTTAACTACCAACACCGGTTTACGGCTACAGTCCTTGAACCGACCATGGGCCTTGAGCCCTCATCTGCCTTCTCGGGCTTTAACATACTTAACTACTGTCGAAGTTAACCTGGCCCAGATAGGCCGGTTTACGCCCAGTAGTAATATCCCCAACATTAGGCCCCAGATTGATTTGAACATGTTCATGTCAATCCTTTAGCAAAAATCTTCATCTTCAATATCTCTTGTAGTTTGTTGAACCGCCGTGATGTCATCTTCTCTGGTCGTTGTAAACCGGCATGACGTCACCTGTTATAAAGGACTTTAATAGGTCTGTGACAATTAAGGCGACGTCTTCGTTTCCAAACCCTTGGTCCCTTGATTTTCGCCCCTGACTCCTGTCCCTTGCCTTATAAATAGGACCGAAGGGTCATTTCTTTTTTCCCCCCGTGCCCTTCTGCTTCGTTTTCCTCGCGTCGCCCAGCTTCGGAGCTCCGCCGCCACCGTCAACCTCTGCATCAACCTTGGCCGCTGCATCAACCTGGGCGCACTAGAGTACCGCGGCACCCTTCCGCGTCTTTCTCATCTCCAGTAAGTCTTCTGTTCTTTTCAACACAGATCTGTTCTAGGGTTTCATGTTCTTCTAGTGTTCATCGCCTGTTCCGTGTTCATACGATAGCTCCTAGATGCATCTGTGAATCCTTGCTCTGTGTATCGGTAGGTTTTAGCATCCGCCTTCAGTTTCATGCCTCAAGACCATAGATCTATATGTGTCTCTACCCATTGATTCAGTACTGTTCTTTTTTGAACCATGAATATTTTCCTTCCTTTCTGAACTTGCTTCAGATACGTTGCTGTAGAGAAGTCTTGTGAAATCTGCTTCTGTAAACTTACTCATCTGCTTCAATGTTTAGACCAGGCGGTTTAACTTTGTAGAAAAAATTGCCAAACCGGTATATACCATTAGTCCCCTTGTTGAACCACCAGTTGTTGTTGCTTCATAAAACTCCGGTTTAGATAGATCTACCTCCGGTTTAACATTGCACATACCAATGTACCTTAATCAATGCATTTTTGAACCGGGATCATCTACCTTGTAGATTTCATCATGGCCAAGCAAGTATATGAGTGCAACTGGGTTCCTTCTCACGTCACAGAGGCTCAACTGAATGATTTAGTCCTGATCGGCGCCTTAGGCAGCAAAGATACCATCCATTGGAGGGCTCCTGGCCAAGAATGCCCTCCCACACCTCAAGAAGGAGAGGTCGTCGTTTTCGTAGATCACTTAGCCCGGGGCTTTAAGCCGCCCGGTTCTAAATTTTACCGGGACGTTTTAGCCGATTTTCAACTCCATCCACAAGATACTGGCCCCAACTCTGTTACAAACATGTGTCACTTCCAAGTACTCTGTGAGGCGTTTTTTCAAGAGGAGCCCACAGTGGAATTGTTCAGAGACTGTTTCCATCTAAACCGCCGTACTGAGTTTACTGACGGCTCCAATACGGAGTTAGGTGGCGTGGCGATTCAGAAAAGGAAAGAAGTCACATACCCTCACGCCAAACTGCACAGCCACCCCAAAGAGTGGAATCAAACATGGTTCTATTGCAAAGACACCTCCCCTGCTGGTGAAAATCCCTTGCCTAGCTTTCGTCCGGAGCAGCTCAGCAATACACACCCCTTTCCGCAAAGGTTGTCTGCCTAGGAGAGAAGCAAATATGCTCCTCAACTATCGAAGCTCAGAGCCTTTATGGCCAACAGTTTAACAGGGGTTGATCTCGTCCACTGTTGGATATCATGGAGCATACTGCCCCTTAGTCAGCGCTCCGGTTTGATGTGCGAGTATACTGGCAGTGTTGTTGACCCACTGCGACATTCCAACATCCAGCTCACCGATGAAGAAATCACAGATTCTGTGAATAAGATGTTGAATGAACCGGAACACATCTGTGCTAGAACCGGCCTGCTTCCCTTCTGTGCCACCAACAAACCGCCAGCTGTAAGAGTTTGATTTTTCTTTTTGCTAAATCTGCTATTGATATATCTGGTCATTGTTTAATATCAGTGTCTGTGTAACCAGGGCAATGATCCATTTTGGAGAAAGAAACTGCCGCAGGAGAAACCAGAAAAACCAGACAAACCAGAAAGAGCAACCCGGCAAAAGACTAAAGCTGTGAAGAAGGCTGCCCACAGGAAAATAACCACTGCATCCTCTAATCCGGCCCCTGATGATGATGTGGATAATCCGGACCTTGAGGTAGGGCTTGACTCACTTGGCTTATTTTTCATGCGCCTTATTGATGATGATATTTGTCAGGATGATGCCGAAGCCAGCCATGCTGATGCTGCAGAGGTAATTATTCTCTCTTCCGATTCAGAACCTTTGCCTTCACTAAAAATCCGTCAGGCAAACCGGAAAGTTAAATTTTCTCATCCTCTTGCTTATTTGGATCCCAAATTTCTTATGAAGACCCAACAACATGAAGATCGTCGCACAACCCGGCACAACGGCCAGGTAGTTACCTCCGCCGGTTTACCGAACAGTCCGGTTCAAAAATGCCGTTCAGAGGTCTCTAATTTTCTTGTCAGTGCTTGTCCTAAAGCGGGCTGCTTTCGTCAACCTCTTAATCCATCTGACTCCGATTACCAGGTTACTTCCCACTCATCCTCTGGCGAGTCATCGGCTACTCAGCTGCCACCGCTCAAAACGGTGCTTGGGTAAGCTATACTTATCATAATATTTGCAGCACATCGCCTTGGAACATATGCTATATTTGATTTTGTTATTCCTTTCAGGGCCAAACCTAAGCCAAGCAAGAAGGCTCCACTGGACAAAGCGGCCGAAGAAGATGTCGTCCTTGAACCGGGCAAGACACCAGATCTTGAAGCGGCTATTCCTAAGGATATACCCAATGATCCACCGCAGCAAGACGACGATCTTATTGCTGAAGAGAGACCTATTGATACCTCAAGTCCTATCAATCAGCCCACAAGCTCCATCCGGATTGGGAAATCCACTGGTCCAACAAAGCCTACTGACAAGCCAACAACCCCAGTGCAAACCGGCGATACCAAGGATGATGAGGTTGTCATTACTGGCATTGGCCATACAGAGCCAAACAATCCTGTCGCTTTGTACAAATGTTCTGCCAAGGAAGAATTTGCTACCTTTGGCAAAGGCAAATGGAATGCTGATCTGGCGACTTACGCTGCTCTGAATGCCCAAGATATCCATTCCGGCTACCTGAACCGGATGTATACCAGTCGTGACTATGAAGCCGGTCTGGTTAATATGATGAAAGATAAATATGAGGTAACTTCCATATGCTCTTTCTTGCTTGTGTATTTCAATTCTTGTTGACACTCCTATCCCCTGAGGGCCGGTTTGTAATCTTCTTTCAAACCGGGACTTACTAATATAAATCTTAATGCTTTGAAATTCGATGTTGTAGTCCCCAAGGGCCGGTTCAACTTAGCATAGTTAAACCGGGACTTTAAGTAATTGAGATCGCCGCATCAGAATATATATACGAGCAGATAGCCATTAGCCCCCAAGTGCCAAGTTGAATACTTGTATTGATCTTGGGACTTTGTAAGCAATTGACAGATGAAGATCAAATATACATTAGCCCCCAAGTTCCAAGTGCATAACTTGTTATGTGGTTGGTACTTCAATCCTTGTACCGTTTTGCTGAATCATATAACTATCTGCATGCAGGCTGAGCTGAAGACGAAAGAAAGCCAAGTCGCCGATCTCCAAGAAAAGGTAAAATCCCAACAAGCTGAAACCTCCAAAGCAAAAGAGGAATTAACCAGCGCTTTAAGCGCCATGGAACAGCTTAAGGATAGCTTCAAGAAGAAGCGGGCGGATTGGGCCACTGAAAAATCCGCTTTAATCAAACGAGCAGAAGATGCCGAGGCTGCATTAAAACCGGTGGCGGATGAACTGACCAGCATAAAGCGGCACGTGCATGCCATGACCACTGCTATCTTTGGTAAGCCAGTTTGACTTCTGAATTGATTCTGCCGTCTTACAGAGTTGCCGGATTGTTAACCCTTTATGATATTTCAGGGACACGCATTGGTCACTTGGGGTCAGATGTGCGGAAGAAATTGAAAGCCGCTTACATGTTGGTGGAACAACTGTACACTGGTGCACAGCGGATCATCTGTACTGCATCCCACAACAAGCCGGCGCCCACTTTGATTCAGGACACTCTGATAAAACTGTCGGTGCTTCCTGCCCGGGTTGAAGAGCTAAAGAAATCTGCTGCTCGAACCGGTGCGATCAATGCCTTAATCCGGGCAAAAGCTTGGGTGCTGGATTTTGATCCTATTGAAGCGGCTCAGTGCTATCCCAGCTTGAAGGAAGACGGGTCAGAGTTTAGTGAAGCGGATCTGCGAGCAATAAACTGGGAGGTGCGTCCGCTAGCTTGTCAATTGGCTGAAGAAGCAGACTTGTCTCATTATCAAGCCCAATATGACAATCAAAACAAGCGAATAGCTGCACCAATTCATGAAGCGGAAAATCTTATCCCTCCAATCCGTAAGCATACTTACGCTCCCGATATTGACCCGTCGTTGCTGATCCATGATGAAGCTGTCTTTCAAGCATTAATGGGAATCGACTGGACAACTGTTGATTTCCAGCCGCTGGGTAGAGAAACTGAAGCTGAAGCGGCGCAGGATGATCCACAACCATCAGGCCAGGCTGGTGACCAAGCTTGAACTGGAAGCTGGTTTAAAACTGCTTCTCCCTTGCGAAAAACAATGATCTTATTGTGGGCACCATGTTGCCTTGTAATAGGCTAGCTGATACTTTTGATGTTGATATGCATTCGTGCATAACTACTGCAACTTTCTCTTCCTTTGGGTGATGAACTTTCCAAAGTACTTTCTGTAATAAAAAATCTTAAAGTGCCACCGCGGTTGTACCATCAGGCGGAATATGATGTCTGCATACATGAAATCAAAACATCTGAAATTTTGAAGTATATGACCAAATTTTTGAGATACATAATACCTGCCATCATTGAGCGTGAAGTTGGCTTGGCCAATCTTGAAGCGGAGTTTTATAAACCCACACTGTTGGAGGAGATAGCAGCTCCCATATATATATGATGCCGGTTTACCATGTAAACCGTGCCGGGTTATAATAAACACCGTGTTACTCCATATTAAAAGAAATCAAATCGAGAAAATAGTCTCCGGATTAAAATGAACCGTGTTCCGTCAATTGACAGTTAAAACCGGCTTAAAACTTTGTCAGTTTAAAAAACGCAATAAAAAGAAAGAAATATCTTTCAAAGAAAAATGTGAAGCAAAGGCAATGACAAAACCGTTTGCAAAAAGAAGCTTGTTTGAGCTGATCAGATGGCGTTACCATGGTCGAACACGACCAAGCTCCCGATAGGTGTAGCTATGGTTCAAGTCAGCCAGGTCCCCAAATGAAACCGTGGCATTTATGCCAATCAAGTGGCATGGCAATGGTTCGGGTTCGACCAAGCCCCCAAGTGATTCTGTGGCCTTAGGCCGATCAAGCGGCATGACTGGTTCAGACGTGACCAAGTCCCCAAGTAATCTGGTGGCTCTCGCCTATCAAGAGGTATTGCATTGGTTCAGACACGACCAAGCCCCCAAGTGATATAACATGATGCTTTTGAAAAGCTAACTCAAGGGGTAAGCCGGAGGCCGCTTTAGAACAACTCCGTGTAACCACACATGATGTAAAAGAACAGATACCCTGCTTTAGCTGAGGTTCCGGTTTATTATATTTAATCATAATATATACATCGTCGTAATATGTACATAAGTAGAGCCAATGGCTCAGGTATAGTAAGGCCGAAGATGAGCTATGTTCCACGGCCTGTTGGTCTCCTCCTCTGATGCACGTGAGTCTTTATGCTCTTGAATATCGACCAGATAGTATGATCCATTGTGCAGATTCTTGCTGACCACGAAGGGCCCCTCCCAAGGTGGGGATAGCTTATGCATATCAGCCTGATCTTGGATGAGCCGAAGCACCAAATCTCCTTCCTGAAAGGTTCGGGTTATGACTCGGCGACTGTGATAACGACGAAGATCCTGTTGGTAAATCGCCGAGCAGGCAGCTGCTATGTCACGTTCTTCATCCAACAGGTCCAAAGCGTCTTGCCCTGTTGTCTCATTGTCCGCTTCAACATAAGCCGTCACACGGGGCGAATCATGACGGATATCACTAGGGAGAACCGCCTCCGCTCTGTAAACCATGAAGAATGGTGTGTATCCTGTTGATCTGTTGGGTGTAGTATTGATGCTCCATAACACAGATCGTAACTCTTCTACCCAACAACCCGGTGTTCTCTGCAAAGGAACCATAAGCCGGGGCTTGATGCCTCTCAAGATCTCTTGATTAGCCCTTTCTGCTTGACCATTGGACTGCGGGTGTGCCACCGATGAAACGTCGAGCCGGATGTGCTCCCGTTCGCAGAACTCCTTCATGGCACCTTTGGAAAAATTGGTACCATTATCTGTGATGATACTGTGTGGAAAGCCAAACCGGAAAATCACTTTTTTGATGAACCGAACCGCCATGGCCGCATCACACTTGCTAACAGGTTCTACCTCCACCCACTTTGTAAATTTGTCAACCGCCACCAGGAGGTGGGTCTTCTTATCTTTGGACCTTTTGAAAGGCCCAACCATATCCAGCCCCCAAGTCACAAACGGCCAAGTAATTGGAATCATTCTCAATTCTTGAGCCGGCACATGAGCACGTCTTGAAAACTTTTGGCAACCATCACATCGTCTGACCAGATCCTCCGCATCAGCATGAGCAGTTAACCAATAGAAGCCATGGCGAAACGCTTTAGCCACCAGAGATTTTGAACCGGCGTGGTGACCACAATCTCCTTCGTGGATCTCACGCAAAATTTCACGACCTTCTTCAGGAGACACACAGCATTGAAACGCCTCTGACACACTGCAATGATGCAACTCGTCGTTGATAATAGTCATGGACTTGGATCGCCGGATTATCTGTCGGGCCAGAGTCTCATCCTCTGGTAACTCGCCCCGGTTCTTGTACGCCAGGTAAGGAAGCGTCCAATCCGGAATAGCATGAAGAGCTGCCACCAATTGAGCCTCCGGATCAGGAATAGCCAAATCCGCTTCACCAGGGATCTTGACCGACGGGTTGTGCAACACATCTAGAAAAACATTGGGCGGGACCAGTTTGTGCTGAGAGCCCAGCCGGCTTAAAGCGTCCGCCGCTTCATTTTTCTGCCGGTCCACGTGGTCCACCTGATAGCCTTTAAAATGACCTGCAACAATATCCACCTCACGACGATATGCCGCCATGAGTGGGTCCTTGGAGTCCCAAGTGCCAGACACTTGCTGAGCCACGAGGTCCGAGTCACCAAAGCACTTAATTCGACTTAGATTCATCTCATTAGCCATCCGGAGACCATGGAGCAAGGCTTCATACTCAGCTGCATTGTTAGTACAAGGGAACATTAAGCGGAGAACGTAACAAAACTTATCACCTCGTGGGGAAGTTAATACGACTCCAGCCCCCGAGCCTTCCAATTGCCTAGATCTGTCAAAATGGATGGTCCAATATGTGTGATCCGGCTTTTCTTCAGGTGCCTACATTTCCGTCCAATCATTGATGAAATCAACAAGTGCTTGAAACTTAACCACCGTCCGAGGCACATACTTTCAAACCGTGCGGCCCAAGCTCTATAGCCCACTTGGCAATCCGGCCAGTTGCTTCCCGGTTCTGGATGATATCCCCCAAAGGAGCAGAACTGACCATCGTAATTGGGTGCCCTTGGAAGTATTGTTTAAGCTTCCGGCTTGCCATAAAAACTCCATACACCAGCTTCTGCCAATGCGGATACCTTTGTTTGGACTCAATGAGTACCTGGCTGATATAATAGACCGGACGTTGAACCGAATGCTCCTTACCTGCCTCCTTTCGCTCCACCACAATAGCCACGCTGACCGCCCGAGAATTAGCAGCAACATATAGCAGTAACGGCTCCTTGTCAATGGGAGCGGCGAGCACAGGCGGATTGGCCAATTGCCGCTTTAAGTCCTCAAATGCTTCATCAGCAGCGGAACTCCAGACAAACTGATCCATCTTCTTCAACATCTGATACAAAGGGATTGCCTTCTCACCAAGACGACTGATAAACCGGCTTAACGCGGCAATCCGGCCTGCCAGGCGTTGAACATCATTGATACACTTCAGTTTAGCCAGGGAGGTGATGGCTGTGATCTTCTTCGGATTAGCCTCAATTCCCCTATTGGACACCAGAAAAACCAATAACTTGCCCGCCGGTACACCAAAGACACACTTGTCCGGATTAAGCATCATCTTGTATGTTCTCAGGTTATCAAAGGTTTCCTTCAAATCATCAATCAGGTCTCCTTCTCCCTAGATTTAACCACGATATCATCCACATAAGCATGTACATTACGGCCAATCTGCTTGTGAAGACAATTTTGCACACACCGTTGATAAGTTGCCCGGGCACTCTTGAGCCCAAAGGGCATAGACACATAGCAGAAGGCTCCAAAGGGAGTTATGAATGCCGTCTTCTCCTGGTCCTTAACTGCCATTTTGATCTGATGATAGCCAGAATATGCATCCAAAAAACTTAAACGCTCACAACCCGCTATAGCATCAATAATTTGATCAATACGGGGGAGGGCAAAAGGATCTGATGGACAAGCCTTATTAAGATCTGTGTAATCCACACACATGCGCCAGGTGCCGTTTTTCTTAAGGACCAGCACCGGATTGGCAAGCCACTCAGGGTGAAAAACTTCAACAACAAAACCAGCTGCTAAGAGCCTGGCTACCTCTTCTCCAATCGCTTTGCGTCTTTCTTTGTTAAACCGGCGGAGGAACTGTTTCACCGGTTTGTATTTAGGATCCACATTAAGGGTGTGCTCAACGAGTTGCCTCGGTACACTTGGCATGTCAGAGGGCTTCCATGCAAAAATGTCCCGATTCTCACGGATGAACTCGATGAGCGTGCTTTCCTATTTCGGATCCAAGTTGGCACTGATGCTGAACTGCTTGGACAAATCGCCAGGTACGAAGTCACCAAGCTTAGTTTCTGCTGCCGATTTGAACTTCAGGGCCGGATCATGCTCCGTAGTTGGCTTCTTTAATGGAGTCATGTCCGCCGGATCAACATTGTCCTTATAATACTTCAGCTCCTCGGTGGCACAAACCGACTCTACATAGGCCGCATCTCCTTCCTCGCACTCCAAAGCGATTTTTCGGCTTCCATGAACCGTTATTGTCCCCTTGTGACCCGGCATCTTGAGCTGCAAATACACATAACATGGCCGTGCCATAAACTTGGCGTAGGCCGGTCGCCCAAACAGGGCGTGATATGGACTTTGGATTTTCACCACTTCAAATGTCAATGTCTCCGACCTGGAGTCATGATCATCCCCAAAGGCCACTTCCAGAGCTATCTTACCAATAGGATATGCTGATTTGTCAGGTACTACACTGTGGAACACCGTATTAGACAGTTTGAGATTTTTATCTGTTAGTCCCATACGACGGAAGGTCTCGTAGTACAAGATATTAATGTTGCTCCCTCCATCCATGAGCACTTTGGTGAACTTGTAACCTCCCACCTGAGGCGCCACCACCAGAGCCAACTGACTCGGATTATCAACCTGGGGCGGGTGATCCTCTCTGCTCCATATGGTTGGCTGTTCAGACCAGCGTAGATAACGGGGCATGGCCGGTTCAACAGAGTTGACCGCCCGCCTTTGAACCTTCCGGTCTCGCTTGTCCAAGCTAGTGGTAAAGACATGGTATTGCCCACTACTCAACTGCTTTGGGTTGCTCTGGTAACCTGACTATTGCTGATGTTGGTTGTAACCACCCTGGTTGTTCTGACTATTTTGATTATTGTGTCCGCCCGGATTACCATTAAATCCTGAACCGGAATTTCCTCCACCGTAACCCGGCCCGGACCCTGAGCCATCGCCGGAGCCGTGATCATACCGAAAAGCATTAGAATTCTTGAACTCCTGCATAATGAAGCAATCCTTCCAAAGGTGGTTTGCTGGCGCCTCCTTCGTCCCATGTCTTGGACAGGGCTGGCTCAGTAGATAGTTTAGGCGGTCCAGGTTAGGGTTGGGTGCCCCATTGTGATTTTTTGGTTTACCCTTGCGTCGCTGGCCATTGTCCTGCGTGTTGGTATTTGCCACAGAGTCCATGTTACCATCCGCTTTACGCTTGCCTCCACCACCATTGCCTGCCCAGTGATGTTGCTGACCTTTGGAGTTGTTGTTCCTCTTTCCCTTCCCTGCCTTGTCATCATCAGATTCGGGATCCTTGGTACTATCAGAATCAGCATACTTTACCAAAGCAGCCATGAGGGTCCCCATGTCAGTGCAATGACGCTTCATCCGTCCCAACTTCGGCTTTAGGGGCCCAAACCGGCAGTTGCCTTCTAGGGTTAATACAGCGGTGTCAGCGTTGATGCGGTCTGATGAATGCAACACTTGTGAAACCCGGCGTACCCAATGAGTTGTCGATTCTCCTTCCTCCTGGACGCAGGCAGCTAAGTCCACTATCGACATAGGCTGTTTACATGTATCCTTGAAATTGCTGATAAACCGGGCTCATAATTGGGCCCATGAACTGATAGAATTAGCCGGCAAGATTTTTAACCAAGTACGGGCCGTTCCTTCAAGCATCATGGTGAAGTATTTCGCACATGCCGCATCATCCACATCAAGCATCTCCATGGCCATCTCATAGCTCTCCACCCATGTCTCTGGAGGTTGATCCGCCGTGTAATTTGGTACTTTGCGCGGGCCTTTGAAATCCTTGGGCAGGCGCACATTGCGTAAAGCGGGGACAAGGCAAGGCACCCCCAAAGAACTAGAAGTAACACCAGGTTCGATCGAGATAGTTGGACGAACCGGCGTGAGCTGCAGAGCCTGATGCTGTGCGGCTAACTCGGCCTCCCTGCGCGCTCGGGCCCGGTCCACCACTTCCTGAGCGTTATCAGCACCACCCGCCAGGTGGTTGTCATGGGGTGCTCCACATCATTCATTACTCGACACTGCCAGTTCATCCATATGTCTGCTATAGCTCCGGCTTGGATGGGGGGTTGAGTGGATCCGGTCACGGCTGTACGAGTATGCTTCCTGTTGGACCAAAGCTGTCCTCAGAAGCTCCTTGACCCGTCGCGTTTCTATTGCCTGCAGCGAGTCACCTTCAATTGGAATGGCCTCCAGCCGTGCAGCAGCGGCGACGAGATTGTCCATTGGGTTGGAGTAGTGACCCGGAGGTGTTAAAACAGCCTGAGGTATAATGGTGTTTTGACGAGGCGGGTCCATCCAACGAGGCTGAACCGGTGCACCGGTCCCAGGAGCTTCTGCCCGGTTTCCCTCCAGCGGATTACTAGTTCCTACTCCTGGGGTGTTGAAAAGGTCTCTGGCCTCAAAAACTGGAGGCAAGCGGGATCGGTACTTCCTCCTCATGACTTCATGCGACGCGCTCTGGTCCAACATGAGCCTGTCGGCTTGTGCGTCTAGAGCGGCCCGCTCTGTGGCCATCCTGGTGTCCTCCGCTGCCAGATCCGCCTTGGCCTGGGTGATCTGTTCCTTTATCTTTGCAATCTCCGCGTTGTGGACGTCCTGATCCGCCGGATTAGCATCCGCCATGAGCACAGCCAATGCATCAAATAGCTCTGATAGAATTTGAGCCGGCGGGCGCACAGGGCCTCCTGCCCCGGCAACCGTCGCCACTGCTGAGCCGGAGGTTGTTGCCGCAGCGGTCGAAGAATGAAGCGCTGCTTGTGTGCCGGCCATGAATATTCCAACTCGGTTGGGCAGATCAGAGGGGTCCGGAATACTGTCGCCATCGGAACAGCCCCCAATCCGGCCATCTTGTAGCTGATAAAGAGATTCGGTTTCTCCGGTCGATGACTCGTCATCGGAACAAACGACGGTCTTGCCGTGAGATTCCGATCCATCCTCACAACTTCCTCCATGGATGACTCCCACGAAGGCATGCTTCATGGCCGGTTTAACCCGGGCGGATCGCGCACGCTGAGCCATCTCGACGAGGTCGGTGCAGATGTCCGGCTCAGGGCCCGGTTCACGATCTTGCCAATGAAAACGTGAATGCCACCAAAGGGGACCCGGTACCCGTACTCAACTGAGCCGGCCTCGGGGTCCCAACCTTCGTCGTTGATGTAGAGCTTACCGCGACGACTCTTAGTCATCCGGCCTACAGCGTAGCCCTCGAGTCCTTCAAAGCGGCCCTCCAAGAACCTGAAACCATCGTGCGATATCCCCACGGTGGGCGGCAACTGTCGTGGTTTTGTCACGGCAGATGTCCTAGAGAAAGGACTTAGTCGTGGAGCCATCGCGACGGGTTAGCTTGAAGGGGTTAAAGCGAACACAGGGACGCAAGAGAGTTTATACTAGTTCGGACCCTTCAATGAAGGTAAAAGCCTATGTCTAGTTGTGATGGGATTGATGGGGTTTCGATGACTAGGGAGCAAACAAGCTTCGCCTATGTCTCGAGTTGTTGTCTCTTTTTCTGAACCGCCGCCGGGTCGTCCCCTTATATACTCAGGTGACGCCCGTCGGTTCACAGAGTCCCAATACCGGCTCATAGATGTGTCCGGTTTGGTCTCTACTTATTCCTAACTTACAATACAAGTTAACTACCAACGCCGGTTTACGGCTACAGGCCTTGAACCAACCATGGGCCTTGAGCCCTCATTTGCCTTCTCGGGCTTTAACATACTTAACTACTGTCGAAGTTAACCCGGCCCAGATAGGCCGGTTTACGCCCAGTAGTAATATCCCCAACAGGTTGTATTTGTCCTCCACGGTTTAGAGGCTGACTTGTGGGCCTAGCAAGTTGACGCGTACACAATCAGGAGATGATTGTACGTGGAGAGGATGACAGCAGGGACCCGCCAAGGTCATGGCAGTACGCAAGCAAGTGCCTCCTTATTTCAAGCCAATAAAAAATGGCTCCTCCTAGTGGATTTCTAACATCTGGGTCCCATGCCATTGTCAACGTAGTCAATAAACAAGAGAATTGCACAACGAGCGGCTGACACCAGGGACCCAGCAGCTCGCCCAGTTATTTTTGTTTTGGGTTAATTTGATAAATGCCACTCCAAATCTGGTGTATCCGAGAAATGCCACTGCAATTTCCAAACTTTGAAAAATGCCATTTCATGCCATTTCTAGTGGCATTTTTCGAAGTCTGGAGTGGCGTTTTTAAAACACATCAAACCGTCAATTATTTTCAAATATCTTTTTTCATTTTGAGATTTTAAATTCAATTGATTTTTATGCGTGGACAATTTATTGGATTTTATATTGATATACATTTATTTTTAAAATCAGTCTGAATGTGATTCGAAATTTCGGGATTAAAAACAGTTCGGACCGCACCGGCATATGCAAAATTTCGTATAATTTTTTAACCATGGCCACAATATGGGCTGTAATGCTAACATAAGAATATGGGCTCCAAAAAGCCCCGTAAGAATTAGAAAATGGGCTGTAAATTATTTGAAATAATGGCAGATGGGCTATATGTTGTTTTGCACAGAATTGATGCTTTCCACAGATGGCCTGTATACTGTTGGATGTCCATCCAACGGCCGTCGTGCTTCTTCAATCTCTGCTCTTCCTGCTCCAGCCGCTCAAACAAGTGCCGGCGGGACTGCCTGCTCCCTCCTCCTAGCGGCCGGCTGTGCTGCCGCGCAGGCCTCACCGCCCCACCGTACTCCCATCGCTGTCCTAGGCATCCCTCTACTCACCCACACCTACTGTTATTCTCCGGCAACAGTAGACGAACCAGTAAACCCTCGTACAGTCGTACTCCCCTCCGCGTGGGAAACAAAAACAATGGCCGAGTCTTCCCTGCCTCTGTGTCGTTCCCTTCCTAGGCCTCGCCGTCGTCCACCGCCCTGGTGCTCTCGGCATGGCGTGGTCAGCGTGGTCAACGACCGACATGCATCTGAACTGGACTGTACGTGGAGAGGCTGACAGCTGGGTCCACGGCCGCACGCAAGGAAATGCCTCCTTATTACGCGCAAAATAATGATTTAGTCCACCTGACATCTGGGACCCACCGAAACGGCCTCTGTATTTCGTGAAAAAGATGTTACCGCCGCTGACAGCTCGGACCCACCAGCTATATCTTCGCACGCAAGGAAGTGCCTCCTTATTACGCACAAAAAAAATGAATACTCCCCCTGCTAGCTGGGACCCAATATAGTGGGCCTACTAAGTTGACGGGGACGAAGGGCTTTGTCAACTTAGTCAATATGTACGATTCTAGCTCGACTGACCGTACGATGTCCTTCCAACGGCCTTAGTGCTTCTTCAACCTCTGGTCTTCTTGCTCCAGCCGCCCAAAGCAGCGCCGGTCATGCCGCCTGCTCCTGCCTCCCGTGGCCGGCTGTGCTGCCGCGGAGGACTCACCGCCCCCATACCACTCCCACCGCTGGCCAGGCCATCCCTCCACTCCACTCACCCACACCCCCTGTTATTCTGCGGTGATGGCACCGCAGCCGAACCAGTGAACCCTCGTACTCCTCTCCGCGTGGGCATCCACTGCCGCGTCTTCCCCGGCTCCGCGTCATCCCCTTCCTAGGCCTCGCCGTCGTCCACCGCCATGGTGCTATCGGCGCGGCGTGGTCAATGTGGTCAACGACCGAATTCCATCGGAAGAATACTGTACGTGGAGAGGCTGACAGATGGGTCCATGGCAGCCGCAAGGAAGTGCCTCCTTATTACACGGAAAATAATTATTCCTCCACCTGACAGCAGGGACCCACCGGACGCCCACCAGTATATCGCGAAAAAAATGTTTGCCCCTGACTGCTGGGACCCACCCGACGGGCCACCGTATTTTGTGAAAAAACGTTCCCCCTGCTGTCAGCTCGGACCCACCGGAAGTGCCTCCTTATTACGTACAAAAAAATGAATACCCCTGCTAGCTGGGACCCACCTTGGTGAGAGGCTGACTTGTGGGCCTACTAAGTTGACGGGGACGGAGGGCTTTGTCAACTTAGTCAATATGCACGATTCTAGCTCCAGTGACCGTACGATGTCCATCCAACGGCCGTAGTGCTTCTTCAACCTCTGGTCTTCTTGCTCCAGCCTCCCAAACTAGCGCCGGTCGTGCCTCGTGCTCCTGCCTCCCATGGCCGGCTGCGATGCGGTGGAGGCCTCACCGCCCCCTACTACTCCCACCGCTGGCCAGGCCATCCCTCTACTCACCCACAACCCCTGTTATTCTGCGGCGACGGCAGCCTCACACCGCAGCGAACTAGTGAACCCTCGTACTCCTCTATGCGTGGGCATCCACTGCCGCGTCTTCCCCGGCTCCGTGTCGTCCCCTTCCTAGGCCTCGCCGTCGTCCACCGCCCTGGTGCTCTCGGTGCGGCGTGGTCAACATGGTCAAGGAACGGCTTCCATCAGACGTGGACTGTACGTGGAGAGGTCAAGCTGGGTCCACGGCCGCAGCAAGGAAGTGCCTCCTTATTACGTGCAAAATAATTATTCCTCCACCTGACAGCGGGGACCCACCGGACAGGCCACCGTATTTCGCCCCCTGACTGCTGGGACCCACCAGCTACATGTTCGCACGCAAGGAAGTGCCTGACAGTCGGGACCCACCTGGTCGAAGCGTACGTAGCGTTGTCATTCTGGTCGTGAACGTGTATGTACATATATACTGGTGGATGTAGAGGCGCGCACGTGTCATAGTAGAGGCGGCCAGGGTGCAAGAAAGAAAATACGTCCACGTATATGTACATATGGGTGGGGTCTCGAACGCCTACTCACGCATACGTACGGCGAGGGCTCGTTGACATGGCTGGGTCGGAACGGAGAAACAACGTCGTCGTCGTGTTCCTGGGGAGGCAACAGAATGCGTCGTGTTCATGGGGAGGCAACGGAACGCGTGGGAGCCAACCGGCTGGCTCGGAACGGAATGCGTGGTCGTGTTCATCGGGAGGGCTTGGACGAAACAGGCGATGGAAACGAGGCCTGGCGTACCGCACAACGGAGGAAACGGACCTCCTACGTTTGGAACGGGGTCCTGTTGATCGGGAGGGGTCTGGCATACCGCAAAACGGAGGAAACTGACCTCCTAAGGTCGAAACGGGGGTCCTGTTGATCGGGAGGGGTGTGGCGTACCGCAAAACGGACGAAACAGACTTGTGTTGGAGTGCTACGGTCGAAATGGGGATCCTGTTCATCGGGAGGGGTGTGGTGTACCGCAAAACGGGACTCCACGGGATACTGTTCATCTCCACCGTCGACCCCCTCCAACCTCCACGAGCTACTGTTCATCCACCGTCGACCTCCTCCAGCCTCCACCTGCGACTGTTCATCCACGGGCTCCTGTTCATCCAGCCTCCACCGCACGCTACTCCACCGGCTACTGTTCAACCAGCCCTCTCCATGGGCTCCTGTTCAGCCACCCCTCCACGGGCTACTGTTCATCCTGCCCTCCACCGTCTACTCTTCATCCTGCCCTCCACGGGGTGGTCCTGTTCATCCAGCCCTCCACGGGGTCCTGTTCATCCAGCCCCAATCGGCTCGATCGATCGGGGTCCTGTTCATCCAGAGGCAACACCACGGGGTCCTGTTCATCCACCCCCATCGGGAACTGTTCATCCAACCCCCCTGCAACGCTCACTGTTCATCCAGAGGCAGCATCGATCGGCTTCAGTTAGCAGCAGTAGCGAAGGAATCGCTCAATCGGGTTCAGTTAACAGCCATCGATCGATCGCTCGGGTTCAGTAACGCGTAGCCTACAGTGCAATCGCTCGGGTTCAGTTAGAGCCCAACGCCTCGCTCAGGTTCAGTTAGAGCCAACGCCTCGCACACACGCGCGTACGTGTACGAGAGAAACGCGCATCACTCGGCCCCCGACCTCCCACCGTAACCGGGAACTCCCCGAAATTTTCCTCCCCCTCACTTCTACCACGGTTTTTTCCGTCATGGACGGCCCAAAGAATGTCATGTAGCTGCGTCTCCGGCCCGCCCAGGACAAAAATCCCATTCTCTATCATGTTTTTTTGTCATAGAAGTAGGAGCCCACCACATCTATGATGATACCGGGTTTTGTCACAATTATCGTCATAGAAGTGTCATATGTATGACAAAAAAAATTTTGTTCGGCCCAAAATGTCACGGATGTGTCTTTTTTTGTAGTGCGCATACGTGTACGAGAGAAACGCGCATCGCTCGGCTCCCGAACTCCCACCGTAACCGGGAACTCCCCGAAATTTTCCTCCCCCTCGCTTCTACCATGGTTTTTCCGTCATGGATGGCCCAAAGAATGTCATGCAGCTGCGTCTCCGGCCCGCCCAGGACGAAAAGCCTATTTTTTGTCATGATTTTTTGTCATAGAAGTAGGAGCCCACCACATCTATGATGATACCGGGTTTTGTCACAGTTATCGTCATAGAAGTGTCATATGTATGACAGAATTTTTTTCGTTCGGCTCAAAATGTCCCGGATGTGTCTTTTTTTTGTAGTGATAATCGAGGTGGATTATGGTGGAGGGGGCACCGCACACGGCTAAGGGATCAATGATCAACTTCTGTGTCTAGAGGTGCCCTCCTACCCCCGTATATAAAGGAGCAAGGGGGGAGGCCGGCCGGCCCTCTATGGCGCGCCAAGAGGAGGAGTCCTCCTCCTAGTAAGAGTAGGACTCCCCTCTTTCCTACTCCTACTAGGAGGGGGAAAGGAAGGGGGAGGGAGAAGGAAAGGGGGGCGCCGCCCCCCCCCTCTCCTAGTCCAATTCGGACAAGAGGGGGAGGGGCGCGTGACCTGCCCTAGGCCAGTCCTCTCTCTCCACTAAGGCCCATAAGGCCCATTATTTCTCCCAGGGGGGTTCCGGTAACCCTCCGGCACTTCGGTTTTCTCCGAAATCACCCGGAACACTTCCGTGTACGAATATAGTCGTCCAATATATCGATCTTTACGTATCGACCATTTCGAGACTCCTCGTCACATCCGTGATCATATCCGGGAATCCGAACTACCTTCGGTACATCAAAACAAAAAACTCATAATATCGATCATCACCGAACTTTAAGCGTGCGGACCTTACGGGTTCAAGAACTATGTAGACATGACCGAGACACGTCTTCGGTCAATAACCAATAGCGGAACCTGGATGTTCATATTGGCTCCCACATATTCTACGAAGATCTTTATCGGTCAAACCACATAACAGCATATGTTGTTCCCTTTGTCATCGGTATGTTACTTGCCCGAGATTTGATCGTCGGTATCTCAATACCTAGTGCAATCTCATTACCGGTAAGTCTCTTTACTCGTTCTGTAATGCATCATCCCACAACTAACTCATTAGTTAAAATGCTTGCAAGGCTTATAGTGATGTGCATTACCGAGTGGGCCCAGAGATACCTCTCCGACAATCGGAGTGACAAATCCTAATCTCGAAATATGCCAACTCAACAAGTACCTTTGGAGACACCTGTAGAGCACCTTTATAATCACCCAGTTACGTTGTGATGTTTGGTAGCACACAAAGTGTTCCTCCGGTAAACGGGAGTTGCATAATCTCAGTCATAGGAACATGTATAAGTCATGAAGAAAGCAATACCAACAAACTAAACGATCAAGAGCTAAGCTAACGGAATGGGTCAAGTCAATCACATCATTCCCCTAATGATGTGATACCGTTAATCAAATGACAACTCATGTATATGGTTAGGAAACTTAACCATCTTTGACCAACGAGCTAGTCAAGTTGAGGCATACTAGTGACATTCTGTTTGTCTATGTATTCACACATGTATTATGTTTTCGGTTAATACAATTCTAGCATGAATAATAAACATTTATCATGATATAAGGAAATAAATAATAACTTTATTATTGCCTCTAGGGCATATTTCCTTCACCTGGGGGCTCGCCTCGCGCTGCTGTGCTATTACAGGTGCTGTCCTAGGGGTCTCATCCTTCTTTGCATTTTCACTTGTTTTGTATTTCTTTAGGAATTGGAGCGTGTGATAGTTTTAACTAGATAATCCTCTGAGTGGCGTGCAGGCTCCATGGAAACATCCAACAAGTAAGAAGCCATCACTTAATCTGTATGTACATTGTTGTGTGCATAGTGCAAACCAGGTGTAAACTCTCTGTATATTGATGACGATGGCGATGAGTTGGCAGGTTCATTCAGGTGGGAGATGAGAAGATGTGCAGGCCTGAGAAGTTGCAGAGGCTTGGGTGAAAGTTCAGGACGATGGAGGAGACGCTCAAGGACAGCGCCGAGTCCTATATATGTACATGCATACTGAGCTGAGCTTGGCCATGGTGTCATTGGCCGTGCTATCAGATGAGGCGAAAGATAGGCGAGATGCTTGCTTTCAAAGACGCGAAAATAACTCGTTTTGTTTTGTAGGTGCATCTGTATAAAGTAACATGATAACTTTTTGTCCCAATATATATTTCTTTAACCATGGTAGGCTTACGTATAAATACCATGGTAATAAAAAAATATGTAAGCCCACGATACATATTATCATGCTATTTATGTAATTTATTGTAGGCTTACATGATTTATGCGTAAGTTACCATGTTATTTACAAAAAAAATTATGTTATTTTCACACACAAAAATTGACTCCAAAACATGTTATCGCAATTATAACCAATGGTAATTTCAGCAAAAATAGCATGATAATGTGTATTGTAGGCATGATAACTTACGTTCAAAACACTGCGGTAAATTTTGATCTTGAAAAATAGTTGTTTAAACATACCTGATAATTTTTGCGTAAATAACATGGTTTTTTAAGCAACGCAAACTTGATAACTTACATCCAAAACGACATGTTAACATTTGACCTAGATTCTTTTTTGTTCAAATATACCTGGGGAATTTATGTGTGAATAACATGACAATATAAGTGCCGCATAACCGATAACTTACATACAAACATCATATTAACTTTTAGACTAGAAAAAAGTTGGTGAAAAAAAATACTCCGATAACTTATGTAAAAATGGCATGGTAATATACAAACCCCATACCCCTGTAAATTATGAGAAAATAACACGGTAATATACGAACCGTATACTCCATACCTTATGTACAAACACCCCGACAACTTTTATCAAGGAGAATTTTTGTTGAAAAACAATTCCCCGGTAACTTATGTGAAAATAGCATGGTAATATACAAACCGCATACCAGCTAACTTACATATAAACACCACGGTAACTATGATCAAGAGGGAAAAAATTGTTGAAAAATATACCCTGGTAACTTATGTGAAAATAGCACGGTAATATATGAACTGCATACCCAATAACTTACGTACAAACACCGCGACAACACTGACCAAATGGATTTTTTTGTTGAAAAACAATCCCGATAACTTATGTGAAAATAACAGTACTATACGAAACACATACCCGATAACTTACGTGTAAACACCGCGGTAACTATAACTAAGAGGGGAAAATGTTGTTGAAAAACAATCCCCGGTTAACTTATGTCAAAATAGCATGGTAATATACGGACCACATACCCAATAAGTTGAGTACAAACACCGCGGTAACTATGACTAAGAGGAAAAAAGTTGTTAAAAAACATAACCCGGTAACTTATGTGAAAATAGCATGGTAATATACGAAGCACATACCCGATAATTTACGTACAAATATGGCGACAAGTTTGACCAAGAGGAAAAAAGTTATTGAAAAACATACAAATGGTAACTTATGTGGAAATAGCACGGTAATATACGAAGCACATATTTTTGATAACTTCTGTACAAACACCATGGTAACGTTGACTTGGGGGGGGGGGGGGGGGGGGGGGGATTGTTGAAAAACACACCCCGTCAACTTATGTGAAATTAGTACGTTATATATGAACAATATACCCGATAACTTACGTACAAATATCGCGGTAAAATTTACATACCGGATAATTTCTGTGTAAATAGCACGATAATATAAGCACCACAAACATGATAACTTACATAAAAACACCATGATAATTTTTTATCCCGGAACTAAAAGTTTTTGAAAGGCGTACCCTCGCTAACTTTTTTTAAAGTAGATCTAATACACACAACTAGACCTAATAGCTTACCCCGGTCTCATCTCTCTTCGCCATTTTTAAAGTAGATCACTTGTTCAAACTCAAGAAAAGAAAATACGACACATATACACATGAACGCATTCTATAAAACCTCCTGAGTTACCCTGGAAAACAAAAATTTATAGAGAAGTTCCTCCATAAATTTACACATAAAGTGCAGCGGCAATGATGCACCCAAGTCAGAGGAATCATTTTTCTATGTATTAAGGAAGTTGTGCATGGGGTTAAATGATTGATTTCCATTGCTCTAACAAGAGAGAAGACTAGGCGTGTTGGTTACTTGGTCTAGTATTTGTGCTTGACTATCCTGGTTACCAAGGTTCGAGTCCCATCAAAGGCACAATTTTTTGTACCAAAAAAACCTCGAAAATCAAGGAATAGAGGCAGATCGATTCAAGCGAGAGATGCACGTTTTTTAGGGGTGGGACGTTTTGCTAACTGGCACACAGTTGCCAGTTATCAAAGTCCTTAATTTATTTATTTATAGAGTAAAATGAACTACAAGTACTTAAACTTACGCCGCGAGTTCACTTTGATCACTATACTTTAAAATACAGTCAATACGGTCACTTTGTATGATGGGACGTGATTATGGCCATTGTTTATGTACAAGTAATTACAAGTAAGTATTTTGTTGACAAACAATACTTTGTTTATGGACCTGATAAATGCCACACGTGTGGCGTGAAGCAATGCAATTTCACCCTAACGTTTTTATGGAAAGTTTAGTTACCCGTGAATGGTCACTTTAGTTGCAAAGAATGTCAACTTTTTTCACCCGCAAAAAAAAGAATGTCAACTTTTTGTTTGGATGTCAAATTTCAGTTTTTTTGAGGATTTACTTTTCTTAACGCCAATTTTAGTTGTAAAAAATGTCAGGATGGTGTTACTTTGTGTCACATGTGTGACACTTATCATTTGGGTCGTCTGTGAGAACCAACATATCAGATGCAATAAACAAGACTACCTCAACTGGAGGTGACTCCATCTAGGTACGATGGTAGGAAATCTAGTTAACTTAGCTATTTCATGGCAACTTGATTGCTCTCTCTATTACAATGAGCGAACGAAACATGATTAAAGTTCGCCCCCAAAAAAACATGATTAAAGTCTTGAATTATATAGTAGCAATCATCAAAGATGGCTCCCGCCACTAAACTCCATTTTCCTTCTTGCAAGGCTGAAACCACCTCGCCATTATCGTATTTCTAGCTCTTATTTGTTACATCCGACTGTTCTAGCCAAGTTGAGCCCAAATCTAACTGTTGTCGCCTCAATGGTGAAAGCATCTAAATAGAAGCTCATCTTTTCATTGGCCGCTTCTATAAACTTCACATTATGATCACAGATAATAGCACCAACAGTCCCTTATAGTTGATCCTCATCGAAGCTGGCATCAACATTCAGTTTCATATAACCCGTCATGGGTTTCGTCCAAGCTGTTTTGCGTATTTCTGTTGGACTGCATGCGATAATAAAGTTTGCGATCAACCCTCTGATCGCTAGTTGTATTTGCGCCGCATGTTGTGTTTGTTCACCATGGGTTTGTTTTTGTCGTTCATACCACAAGTACCAAGCAGCGGTCGCCATGGTTTCTCACAAGTTTTGCAAACCGAGGACATGCACTTCATGTTCTGGGAGACACAACAAATGCTCCAAAATTGTTTCTCTGGCTAGATATTCTTTGGATGTTTTTTAATAATATCATGCATCCCTTGCAAACAACAGTAAATAAAAGAATATTTTTCTGCTATGGACAGGTTAGGGCATCCGTCGCCAAAACCGTCTGCGAACATCTGGACCGATGCATCCGGGCTTTTTGCCATTCAACGCGATGTTGTCCACGGGTTCGAATTTTCACAGGCCAGATGGAAAGATAGGAGAGGTTTGTGGGAGTCCAGACCTCCGCCATGTAGAACTCCGACAACCTTGGCTCGTCCAAAACTCTACTCGGAGCACGCAGATTTGGTCAGATCCTCATTGTTTCCGCGCAAAAGACCGAGCATCCCAACCTCTCCAGCCGATTGCCGCCGCCATCCACCCATGTTCTTGCCCTTTTCATCAACCGTCGCCGCATGGATCCATTTGTACCGTTACCGGAGTTGGAGAAGGAGTACCCGTCGGTGATGGCCGCCCGAAAGTTCAACTCAGTGACCCGCAACACGCACCGTCACACCCAAAGGGGCAAGAGGAAAGAGGCTATGTCTATCAGCCACCCACCACCTCCTAAGAAGGGTAGCGGGGTAAGATGGGGGCGAGGGGCCGGGAGGGGATGGGACTTGCCTTCCCATGCATGCACATTGTATGTGGACGTGGACAAGAAGAACTTCATTGTAACACCCCAGATGTAACTTACCTTATCTGTACTCCAACTCTTGCCATTTCCGGCGCTAAGTTATTTTATTTTCGTCGTTGTCGGGTTTTTGTCTCCGTATGTTGTTGTCTTTGTCATGCATCTTATATCATGTCATCATGTGCGTTGCATTGCATACGTGTTCGTCTCATGCATCCGAGCATTTTCCACGTTGTCCGTTTTGCATTCCGGTGCTCCTATGTCATCCGGTGGTCCTTTCTACCTCTTTCCGTGTGTGGGGGTTAAACGTTTCCGTATTGGACTGTGACTTGCCATGCGGCCTTGGTTTACTACCGGTAGACCACCTGTCAAGTTTCGTGCCATTTGGACTTCGTTTGATACTCCAACGGTTAACCGAGGAACCGAGAAGGCCTCGTGTGTGTTGCAGCCCAACACCCTTCCAATTTGGCCCAAAACCCTCTCCATCGTCTAGAGCGTTTGATCTCGATCGCGTGGCCGAAAACCGCACTCCATTTGGAGCTCCCTAGCTCCCTCTACCTCTATATAAAGAACCCCCATTCAAAATCACGGACGAAACCCTAAAGAATCCCCTCCTCGCGCCGTTGGACGAGATCCGGACGGCCGGACACGTCCGCTCCGCCTGTCCGCCGCCACGCGTCATCCTCCCACTGGCCGACGCCCGTGCCCACATCGCCGCGATCTGCGCCGACCCTTGAGGCCCGCCGCGGGCCCTCCTCGGCCCATCCGCCGCGCCGCCCCGTCTCCTCCATCGCCGGCCACCGCCGCCGCCCGCCACCAACGTCCGCCGCTCCGCCCGCGCCGCCCCGGGCCGCGCCACCTCACCGCGTCGGCACCGCCTCCTCGCCGCCATCTTCCTCTCCCTCTCCGGCCACGGGCGCCAGGTCCGGCGATGACCTCCTCTGGCCAGCCAAGCTCCGGCGATGACGAACTCCGGCGACCCCGAGCTGCTAGAGTGTCGAATCCCAATCCAGATCTAAAAACCTCGGTTGACTTTTATCCCCGGACTCTATTTTTTTTTGCAAACTTTGGCATGTCATAACTCTCTCACCGTAGATCCGATTTGTACGTGTAACATATCAAAATGTTCGTCTCGACGAGTACATCATTTCATCTCATTGCATCATTTTCATTTGAGCTCATTTTGATGCCCGAAATGCTGTTGGAAGAGGGCTATGTGATGAATTTGTCAGATCTGTTTCAGCAAATAGCCTTTTGTCATTTTTGCCATGATTAATGTGTGCATGCTATGATCTTGAGCTCTACATGTGTTTTTTTATATGCCATGCCATCTTTACAGAGGTGCTTGCCATGTATTTTTGTGATATTTGTGGTGACTAGCACAAGCTTGCAAAGTAGCGTAATCGGTAATGCTGATTTCAGGGACTTAGTTTTTCACTAAGTCCTTGTCCTGATTTTGTTGTTATGCCATATGTTCATGGTGTTTCCTAGTGATCCGTGCCTCTTTTGAGGATGATCAGTAAGGATGTTTTGTTAACATTGTGGTTCTCTATCCATCCATGTCTTTTTTTGCATTTATGGAGCAACCTAGCTTGAGTCAATCGAGCTCTACTTTTGCTATAAAATGATCCTGGCAGATTGTTGACATGTTTAGCGATTTTGCCGAGGATGTTGCTATTGATCTGTGCATGCTATGTTATTGTTCTTTCCATGTCTAGCTTCTATGCCATGTATTCTTGATGGGTGTATGCTTAATTTGTCATGCCATGCTCTGTAGTGAGTGCATCGAGCTCATAAACATGCCTACTCGTTGACTGATTTGCATGCTCCAGTTTTTCACTAAGTCTGAATCTGGTTATGTTTTTGCCATGTTCACATGCTTGCAATTGTATTTTCTGATCCCTTTTGGCTCAAGGTAACTAAGGGCCTTTTGTTAAGTGCTTTGAGTAGCTTCATGTCATGCCTTGCTTTGCCATGTTAAGTTCCTGTAGCATGTAGTTTTCATACTCTAAAGTGTGCTTCGTGATGATAAATTCCAGACTTGTGTTAATTTCACTAAGTCTGAAACCTGTTATCATTTGCACTTTTGCCATGCTTGTTTGAACCTATTAATGGATGAACTAGCCGTAACTCAGTGTTCATCTTTTGTCAAACATCATGAGGGGATCCCTAACATGTATTTTGTTGTTATGTTTGAGTGTTGTAGCATATTTATATTGATGCATTTAATTGGTCACTTGCTGATTATCGCAGACCGGTGGCATATTTGTTTTGCTTGCCATTTCCAAACCGTGCATCCGATTCCGGTGATCTTTATATCGATTTCAACCGAAATCACCTCACCTTTCCAATGGCACTCTTGGATTTCCAAGTTGAGGCCAGGTTCAATCATTCCTTGTCAAATCTTGCATATGCATCACATATCGCATGCCGCATATCATACCATGTTTGCATCATGTTGTTTGAGCATTGCACGTGGTTGATTGTGTTCCGTTTGCTTGTTGTTCTTGTTTGGGTAGAGCTAGGAGACGAGTTCGTGAGCGAGGATCCCGTTGAGTTCGCTTACGAGGATCAAGTCAACTCTGAGAACTTTACAGGCAAGATGATCATACCCTCGAAATCACTTCTATCTTTGCTTGCTAGATGCTCGCTCTTTTGGTATGCCTATGCTACGATACCTACCACTTGCTTATCATGTCTCCCAAATTGCCATTTCAAACCTCTAACCCACCATGTCCTAGCAAACCGTTGTTTGGCTATGTTACCGCTTTGCTCAGCCCCTCTTATAGCGTTGCTAGTTGCAGGTTAAGATTGGAGATCGTTCCTTGTTGGAACATTGTTTATTGTTGGGATATCACAATATTATCTTGTTATCTTAATGCACCTATATACTTGGTAAAGGGTGTAAGGCTCGGCCTTTTGCCTAGTGTTTTGTTCCACTCTTGCCGCCCTAGTTTCCGTCATATCAGTGTTATGTTCCTGGATTTTGCGTTCCTTACGCGGTTGGGTTATAATGGGAACCCCTTGACAGTTCGCCTTGAATAAAACTCCTCCACCAATGCCCAACCTTGGTTTTACCATTTGCCACCTAGCCTCTTTTTCCCTTGGGTTTCCGGAGCCCAAGGGTCATCTTTATTTAAACCCCCCTGGGCCAGTGCTCCTCTGAGTGTTGGTCCGACCGAGTAGACTGCGGGGCCACCTCGGGGCAACTTGAGGGTTGGTTTTACTCGTAGGATGTCTCATCTGAGTGTGCCCTGAGAACGAGATATGTGCAGCTCCTATCGGGATTTGTCGGCACATTCGGGCGGTGTTGCTGGACTTGTTTTACCATTGTCGAGGATGTCTTGTAACCGGGATGCCGAGTCTGATCGGATTGTCTTGGGAGAAGGAATATCCTTCAATGACCGTGAGAGCTTGTGATGGGCTAAGTTCGGACTCCCTTGCAGGGATGTGAACTTTCAAAAGCCGTGCCCGCGGTTATGGTTAGATGGGAATTTGTTAATGTCCGGTTGTAGATAACATGAAACTTAACTTGATTAAAATGAATCAACCGTGTGGGTAACCGTGATGGTCTCTTCTCGGCGTAGTCCGGGAAGTGAACACGGTGTTGGAGTAATGCTTGACGCAGGTTGTTCTAGGATCACTTCTTGATCATAGTTGTCTGTCCGTGCTTTTGACTTCTCTTCTCGCTCTCATTTGCGTATGTTAGCCACCATATATGCTAGTCGCTTTACTGCAGCTCCACATCATACCTTGTCTTACCTATAAGCTTAAATAGTCTTGATCGCGAGGGTGCGAGATTGCTGAGTCCCCGTGACTCACAGATTACTTCCAAACCAGATGCAGGGACCGATGATATCGCTCCAGATGATGCGCTTGTGCTCAAGTGGGAGTTCGATGAAGACTCTCGTCGTTACTATGTGTGTTTCCCAGATGATCAGTAGTGGTGCCCAGTTGGGGCGATCGGGGGGTGGGGGTTGATCTTTATTTTGGTACCGTAGTCGAACCATGAGTGTATTGGATGATTGTAATGTTATTCGTGTATTTGTGTGACGTGGCGAGTGTAAGCCAACTATGTATCCTTTCCCCTTTTATCTATTTACATGGGTTGTTGTGAAGATTACCTTACTTGCGACATTGCTTTCAATGCGGTTATGCCTCTAAGTCATGCTTCGACACGTAGGAGATATAGCCGCTTCGAGGGCGTTACAAGTTGGTAATCAGAGCCTTCCCCGACCTTAGGAGCCCCATGCTTGATCGAATCGTTGGCGTTGTTGAGTCTAGAAAAATGTTTTGAGTCATTTAGGAATTATATATCATTGAGTTAGGAATTCTTTTTACTTCCCAGTCCCTTCATCGCTCTGGTGAGGCATCCTGACGTAGAGTTTTGACTCTTCTCTTCTCAAATTTCACTAATTTTTTTTAGGATCACGCGGGTATCTTGGAATCGTTCCGATCGATTTGTGACGAGAACATTGTTCTTGGTGCCTCCTGTCATTTAGGGGTTGTGGTAGTGTCCCGGGGAGTTGAGCTCCGAGGTGTTGTCGTCACAATTTTATCGTTGAGATTCTGGAATACCTGAGTTTCGCCGACATCGAAAACCTCTTTTATGCAGTTGTTGGTGAGATAACCTCGACGCCACCCAGTACTGGGGCGGGAGTTCATGAGTATTGCCATAAATTGTATAACGGATGCTTTTCGAAGGTTGAGGTAGATGATTTCCGAAGTTTTTTTCGGTTATGTGTTGAAGGATGGATACAGCTGGATGTAGGATTTGCTAGATTTGGGTGAGATATTATGCTTCCCCTGTATCCCCAACACCTAATTGCATAACCGGAAAGGTTCGGGAGTTTCATAGCTGGGAATTCTTGTAGCTCTAGTTTTTCTTCCGCGGATATTTGGTTTGGGATTGGGTAATCCTCACCAAGTATTCGTTCTTGTTCATACCTTGTTGTTTTTCTTCTACCTCAATTCTAAGTGGCTTCTCAATTTATGTATATGTGACCATTTCAATTGGAATGCATTCGTTCATTTTGTTCGGATGTGAAGAATTTATGTTGCAATTTCAACCCATTTGATTCAGCTTCAATATTTGTCTGTCAAGTTGCTAACGGATGTCAACCTCTTCAAGATGGCTCCTCCAACGCGCACGACTCCGAATCCTGATCCGCCACCACCACCTCCACCTTAGGAGGCATGGCAAGCTGTGATGGCCGCTACTAATGCAAACACGCAGCTGATCATGCAACTTCTTCAAGAGCGCAACCAAGGGAACCAGGGCCATGGAAACAATCAGAATCAGTTTGCTACACTCAACCAGTTCCTTGCTAACCAGCCAAAGACCTTCAGCAATTGTGTTGAGGCAACAGACGTTGATGATTGGCTCGTGGACATATGCAAGCATTTCGAGTGCAGTAACGTCAGGCCTGAGGACTTTGTCAAGTTTGCCTCCTTCCAACTCAAAGATCAAGCTACAGAATGGTTTCAACAGTACAAAGATTCTAGAGGACGCCGTGTGATTACCTGGGATGAATTCCGTCAAGACTTCAAAGCTCATCATATTCCTCAGAGTGTGGTTTTGAGGAAGCATGAGGAATTCCGCAACCTGAAGCAAGGCACTATGTCTGTTTACCCGTACAACATCATGTTTCAAAAGCTCGCCCGTTTTGCTAAGCAAGACGTCCCTGGCGAGAAGAGCATGATATACCAGTTCAGGGGTGGTCTCAGAGAAGAACTCCAGCTAGCTCTCGTCCTCTTTGAGCCCAAGAAGTACGATGAGTTTTACAACATGGCAATGAAGCAAGAGACTGCTCAACTGAAGTGCGATGCTTCCAAGAAGCGAGTCAGAGATGCTACTCCTTCTTCCTCAACTCAAGTGGCTAAGCAGCAAAAGTATTGGCTTCCTCCTCCTCCGTTCCGTCAGCCTTATCAGCAAAAGAGCAAAGGTGGCAGTGGATCTTCCCACCGACCCAACCCTGGCTTTCAGAACAAGACTCCGTCTCATGCTCCAAGATCAAGTGCTCCGTATCACCGTCTGCTCTCGGAGGTCACGTGCAACAAGTGCCAATAGAAGGGTCACTATGCCAACAAATGCTTCAATCAGAGGCGTCTCCCTCCTCCTCCTCCTGTGAGATCGGCAAGTACAGCTGTGGTCAAGCATAACCCCAAGCACGCCAAGGTCAATTTGATGAATGCAGCTCAGGCAGAGGACTCGCAGATGTCATCATGGGTAACCTTCCTGTTAACGATGTTCCTGCAAAAGTACTTTTTGACACTGGTGCATGGCATTCTTTCTTGTCATTCCCATTTGCATCGAAGCACAATGTTGATACTGAGGTTATGCCCAAAGTCATGCAAGTTGTTTCTCCCGGCAAGCTTTTGACTTCTAGTTTGGTTGCTTCCGATGTCTCTATCACGTTGGGCGACTGCAAGTTTCTGTCCTCTCCAGTGGTCCTTGGTAACTCAGATATTGATCTTATTCTCGGAATGGATTGGCTTTCTAAGCACAAGGCTCATCTTGATTGTGCTGCCAGGCAGATTCAATTGACTCATTCATCTGTACTCCAACTCTTGCCGTTTCCGGCGCTAAGTTATTTTATTTTCGTCATTGTCGGGTTTTTGTCTCCGTGTGTTGTTGTCTTTGTCATGCATCTCATATCATGTCATCATGTGCGTTGCATTGCATACGTGTTCGTCTCATGCATCCGAGCATTTTCCCCGTTGTCCGTTTTGCATTTCGGCGCTCCTATGTCATCCGGTGGTCCTTTCTACCTCTTTTCGTGTGTGGGGGTTAAACATTTCCGGATTGGACCGAGACTTGCCATGCGGCCTTGGTTTACTACCGGTAGACCGCCTTTCAAGTTTCGTGCCATTTGGACTTCGTTTGATACTCCAACGGTTAACCAAGGGAACAAGAAGGCCTCGTGTGTGTTGTAGCCCAACACCCTTCCAATTTGGCCCAAAACCCACCTAAACCCTCACCATCGTCTAGAGCGTTCGATCACGATCGCGTGGCCGAAAACTGCACTCCATTTGGAGCTCCCTAGCTCCCTCTACCTCTATATAAAGAACCCCCATTCCAAATCACGGACGAAACCCTAAAGAATCCCCTCCTCGCGCCGCCGGACGAGATCCGGACGGCCGAACACGTCCGCTCCGCCTGTCCGCCGCCACGTGTAATCCTCCCACTGGCCGATGCCCGTGCCCACATCGCCGCGATCCGCGCCGGCCCTTGAGGCCCGTCGCGGGCCCTCCTCGGCCCATCCGCCGTGCCGCCCGAGCCGCGGGAGGCAGCCGCCGCGCCGCCCCGTCTCCTTCATCGCCGGCCTGCCATCGCCCGACGCCGCCGTGGTCGCCATCGCCGGCCACCGTCGCCGCCCACCACCAACGTCCGCCGCTCCGCCCGCGCCGCGCCACCTCACCATGTCGGCGCCGCCTCCTCGCCGCCATCTTCCTCTCCCTCTCCGGCCACGGGCGCTAGGTCCGGCGACGACCTCCTCTGGCCGGCCAAGCTCCGGCGACGACGAACTCCGGCGACCCCGAGCTGCTACAGTGTCAAATCCCGATCCAGATCTAAAAACCTCGGTTGACTTTTATCCCCGAACCCTAATTGTTTTGCAAACTTTGGCATGTCATAACTCTCTCATCGTAGATCCGATTTCTGCGTGTAGCATATCAAAATGTTCGCCTCGAAGATTACATCATTTCATCTCATTGCATCATTTTCATTTGAGCGCATCTTGATGCCCGAAATGATGTTGGAAGAGGGCTATGTGATGAATTTGTCAGATCTGTTTCAGCAAATAGCCTTTTATCATTTTTGCCATGATTAATGTGTGCATGCTATGATCCTGAGCTCTACATGTGTTTTGTTATATGCCATGCCATCTTTACAGAGGTGCTTTCCATGTATTTTTGTGATATTTGTGGTGACGAGCACAAGCTTGCAAAGTAGCGTAATCGGTAATGCTGATTTTAGGGACTTAGTTTTTCACTAAGTCCTTGTCCTGATTTTGTTGTTATGCCATATGTTCATGTTGTTTCCTAGTGATCCGTGCCTCTTTTGAGGATAATCAGTAAGGAAGTTTTGTTAACATTGTGGTGCTCTATTCATCCATGTCTTTCTTTTGCATTTATGGAGCACCCTAGCTTGAGTCAATCGAGCTCTACTTTTGCTATAAAATGATCCTGGCAGATTGTTGAGATGTTTAGCGATTTTGCCAAGGATGTTGCTATTGATCCGTGCATGCTATGTTATTGTTCTTGCCATTTCTAGCTTCTATGCCATGTATTATTGATGGGTGTATACTTAGTTTGTCATGCCATGCTCTGTAGTGAGTGCATCGAGTTCGTAAACATGCCTACTCGTTGACTGATTTGCATGCTCCAGTTTTTCACTAAGTCTGAATCTGGTTATGTTTTTGCCATGTTCACATGCTTGCAATTGTATTTTCTGATCCCTTTTGGCTCAAGGTCACTAAGGGACGTTTTTTAAGTGCTTTGAGTAGCTTCATTCCATGCCTTTCTTTGCCATGTTAAGTTCCTATAGCATGTAGTTTTCATGCTCTAAAGTGTGCTTCATGATGATAAATTCCAGACTTGTGTTAATTTCACTAACTTTGAAACCTGTTATCATTTGCACTTTTGCCATGCTTGTTTGAACCTCTTAATTGATGAATTAGCCATAACTCAGTGTTCATCTTTTGTCAAACATCATGAGTGGATCCCTAACATGTATTTTGTTGTTATGTTTGAGTGTTGTAGCATATTTATCTTGATGCATTTAATTGGTCACTTGCTGATTATCGCAGATGGGTGCCATATTTGTTTTGCTTGCCATTTCCAAACCGTGCATCCGATTCCAGTGATCTTTATATCGATTTCAACCGAAATCACCTCACCTTTCCAATGGAACTATTAGATTTCCAAGTTGTGGCCATGTTCAATCATTCCTTGTCAAATCCTGCATATGCATCACATATCGCATCCCGCATATCATACCATGTTTGCATCATGTTGTTTGAGCATTGCACGTGGTTTATTGTGTTCCGTTTGCTTGTTGTTCTTGTTTGGGTAGAGCCGGGAGACGAGTTCGTGAGCGAGGAGCCCGTTGAGTTCGCTTACGAGGATCAAGTCAACTTTGAGAACTTTGCAGGCAAGATGATCATACCCTCGAAATCACTTCTATCTTTGCTTGCTAGATGCTCGCTCTTTTGGTATGCCTATGCTACGATACCTACCACTTGCTTATCATGCCTCCAAAATTGCCATGTCAAACCTCTAACCCATCATGTCCTAGCAAACCGTTGTTTGGCTATGTTACCGCTTTGCTCAACCCCTCTTATAGCGTTGCTAGTTGCAGGTGAAGATTGGAGATCGTTCCTTGTTGGAACATTGTTTATTGTTGGGATATCACAATATTATCTTGTTATCTTAATGCACCTATATACTTGGTAAAGGGTGGAAGGGTCGGCCTTTTGCCTAGTGTTTTGTTCCACTCTTGCCACCCTAGTTTCCGTCATATCAGTGTTATGTTCCCGGATTTTGCGTTCCTTACGCAGTTGGGTTATAATGGGAACCCCTTGACAGTTCACCTTGAATAAAACTCCTCCAGCAATGCCCAACCTTGGTTTTACCATTTGCCACCTAGCCTCTTTTTCCCTTGGGTTTCCGGAGCCCAAGGGTCATCTTTATTTAAACCCCCCCTGGGCCAGTGCTCCTCTGAGTGTTGGTCCGACCGAGTAGACTGCGGGGCCACCTCGGGGCAACTTGAGGGTTGGTTTTACTCATAGGATGTCTCATCTGAGTGTGCCCTGAGAACGAGATATGTGCAGCTCCTATCGGGATTTGTCGGCACATTCGGGCGGTGTTGCTAGACTTGTTTTACTATTGTTGAGGATGTCTTGTAACCGGGATGCCGAGTCTGATCGGATTGTCTTGGGAGAAGGAATATCCTTCGTTGACCGTGAGAGCTTGTGATGGGCTAAGTTGGGACTCCCCTGCAGGGATGTGATCTTTTGAAAGCCGTGCCCGCGGTTATGGGCAGATGGGAATTTGTTAATGTCCGGTTGTAGATAACATGAAACTTCACTTGATTAAAATGCATCAACCGTGTGTGTAACCGTGATGGTCTCTTCTCGGCGGAGTCTGGGAAGTGAACACGGTGTTGGAGTAATGCTTGACGTAGGTTGTTCTAGGATCACTTCTTGATCATAGTTGTTCGTCCGTGCTTTTGCCTTCTCTTCTCGCTCTCATTTGCGTATGTTAGCCACCATATATGCTAGTCGCTTTGCTGCAGCTCCACATCATACCTTGTCTTACCTATAAGCTTAAATAGTCTTGATCACGAGGGTGCGAGATTGCTGAGTCCCCGTGACTCACAGATTACTTCCAAACCAGATGCAGGGACCGATGATACCGCTCCATACGATGCGCTTGAGCTCAAGTGGGAGTTCGATGAAGACTCTCGTCGTTACTATGTGTCTTTCCCAGATGATCGGTAGTGGTGCCCAGTTGGGGCGATCGGGGACTTTGTCGCATGTGGGGGTTGATCTTTATTTTGGTACCGTAGTCGGACCATGAGTGTATTGGATGATTATAATGTTATTCATGTATTTGTGTGACGTGGCGAGTGTAAGCCAACTATGTATCCTTTCCCCTTTTATCTATTTACATGGGTTGTTGTGAAGATTACCTTACTTGCGACATTGCTTTCAATGCGGTTATGCCTCTAAGTCATGCTTCGACACGTAGGAGATATAGCAGCATCAAGGGCATTATATTCATCTTCATGCATTGTTGATTGAAGTTGAATGGGCAACCAAAGTGGCTCCTATCCATTGTCCATATCATCTGGACCGTCGACATCGGCAATGAAGACGAAGATGGTGATCAAACCGACACAACAAAAGTATAGTCAGCCAAGAGGGTCAAAAGGAGGATTTGGGGGAGGAAGGGGTGAGGAGAAGGAGAAGCAAGAAGGAGCGGCGGACAAGATAATAGAGAAGTTCGAGGGCATCATGGACAAGAAGGAGGAGGCTTGTGTCAAGAACCATGACTTCAAGGAGGAAATGAAGGTGGCGAGGTTTGACATCTTCATGGCGGCAACGAAGAAGAAGATCAACCTCAAAGAACAAAAGACCAAGCTCGAAGAAAAGAAGACCAAACTCGATGAGAGAAGGCTTGGGCTTGCAGTTGCTTCCAAGGAAACCAAGATATTGACCATGAAGATGGACGAGTTGGATACCGATGCAGCGAAGATCGTGCAAGTTGTCTGTGCAAAGATGTTGAAGCGCTTGGCAGCAAAGATGGTTGATGCGTCTCTGTCATATCTACTTTTCCAAACACTTTTGCCCTTGTTTTGGACTCTAACTTGCATGTTTTGAATGGAACTAACCCGGACTGACGCTGTTTTCAGCAGAATTGCCATGGTGTTATTTTTGTGCAGAAATAAAAGTTCTCGAAATGACTTGCAAATCAACGGAGATTATTTTTGGAATATATAAAAAATACTGGAAGAAAGATCCACGTCAGGGGGCCACACCCTGTCCACGAGGGTGGGGCGCGCCCCCTGCCTCGTGGCCCCCTGATGCTCCACCGACGACCACCTTGACTCCATATATTCACTTTCGGGGAGAAAAAATCAAAGAGAAGGTTTCATCGCGTTTTACGATACGGAGCCGCAGCCAAGCCCTAAACTCTCTCGGGAGGGCTGATCTGGAGTCCGTTCGGGGCTCCGAAGAGGGGAATTCGTCGCCATCGTCATCATCAACCTTCCTCCATCACCAATTTCATGATGCTCACCACCGTGCGTGAGTAATTCTATCATAGGCTTGCTGGACGGTGATGGGTTGGATGAGATTTATCATGTAATCGAGTTAGTTTTGTTAGGGTTTGATCCCTAGTATCCACTATGTTTTGAGATTGATGTTGCTATGACTTTGCTATGCTTAATGCTTGTCACTAGGGCCCGAGTGCCATGATTTCAGATATGAACCTATTATGTTTTCAAGAATATATGCGAGTTCTTAATCCTATCTTGCAAGTCTATAGTCACCTACTATGTGTTATGATCCTGCAACCCCGAAGTGACAATAATCGAGACCAGTCCCGGCGATGACCGTAGTTTGAGGAGTTCATGTATTCACTATGTGTTAATGGTTTGGTCCAGTACTCTATTAAAAGGAGGCCTTAATATCCCTTAATTTCCAATATGACCTCGCTGCCATGGGAGGGTAGGACAAAAGATGTCATGCAAGTTCTTTTCCATAAGCACGTATGACTATATTCAGAATACATGCCTACATTACATTGATGAGTTGGAGCTAGTTCTGTGTCACCCTATGTTATGACTGTTACATGATCGATCACATCCGGCATAATTCTCCATCACCGATCCATTGCCTACGAGCTTTTCCTATATTGTTCTTCGCTTATTTACTTTTCCGCTGCTACTGTTACAATCACTATAAAACCAAAAATATTACTTTTGCTACCGTTACCGCTACTATCATATTACTTTGCTACTAAATACTTTGCTCCAGATATTAAGTTTCTAGGTGTGGTTGAATTGACAACTCAGCTGCTAATACTTGAGAATATTATTTGGCTCCCCTTATGTCGAATCAATAAATTTGGGTTGAATACTCTACCCTTGAAAACTGTTGCGATCCCCTATACTTGTGGGTTATCAATGGATGTGGAAGCTGCGTACGAGCCGACGGCAGAGTGGTGACAGACGAGGCACGAACAGCCGGACTGGGAGGGCACAATTTGATGGGTTGTCAGACTGAAGCATTTGTGATCAGGGGCATGTAAAAACTAATGAATATCTGCCTTTATTGGTTATGAAGTATGTGTATGCACTTTACTTGCTCATTAAATTGCTACTGATCATTATTTGCACTTCAAATGTTTCCGGATGGGGCCGGACCTAGGCATACATTCCAAGGATGACGTTGGATTGCCGCCTCCCATATCCAACTCCGATTTGGGGGACATCGCTCACTGGTGATGCCCTTATGCGTGTAGAGCTTCAGTTCATGGGGAATAGCGAGTGTGTCAGCTCAATTGTAAGGTGAAGTTACCATGTTACATGATTATACATACTGTGTTGGGTGTTCAATGGGTGAGTCATCTTTGAATAGTCAAAATCCTCTTAGTGGAATAGTTTAACTCTATTATCCTACCTCTCGTTATCATTAACAATGGCTAGCTCAACAATTAAGGTTGTTAGATCGAACCAACATTTCAATCAACGTGACTTTTCATTCTTCTCATATTGTCTTCGCACCTTGTTGATACAAACACCTGTCATCTATAGGTCATGGATTCACTAAACAATATGTGCTTAACAATGTAAGTGTTTTGATCATGTTGTGTGGCCCTTAAATTAGACAACAAGCATTGCGTTCAACACAAATAATCAACTCAACAATCAATCATAAAAGTGATATCAACATATGGATTAGGCACAAAAGAATCTCACCAACCACCTATGTTAGTGCAATCTAGTGCCCCTTGAGTGTTTTGGACTTTGTTGGACAAAACAGTTGAGGGACTAATGTATTTACTAGTGCATGATGGTTCCATATTTTGTCACTTTTGTAAGAGGATTTTGATGTGGTTTTCAAAGGTTTTTCGATATTTCTCGCATCTTTCTAACGCCAATCCTTCGTGAAAGAAGAAAACTTGTTCTTTCTATTGACATGTAGGAATAAACATATTTGGAAGGAAACCAATCAACATCTCATCAAACGATGCCATTTGGAACAACTTTCCTTTTGGCAAAAGTTCATTGGAGCAAACCGAGCGCAAGACGGGGCATGGTACGAGTGACACTACCACCATGTCCAGAATAGAGAAAGAAGATATCTGGAGAAGAACCGCTAGAGATTCATTCCTTCTTTTTCTCTCATATCCATTTTCATTCATCACAACATCACCATATAGAGAGGAATTCAAATTTGTAAGATTACGATTTGTAACTCTATTCATACTCATCTCCAGATAGAGACTTTTTTAGTCATTCATATTTTTGTGCATGTTTGTGATATTATTGAGATGACTTCCCTTTGTTTGATCTCCAAGTTGTTTGGTTATTCCTCTCTCATGTGTGAGTCTATGTGTGCAAGATATAGGGGATTGATGAGATTCATTTATGAGTGCTACTCCCATAGGGGTTGTTGGATTCCCCGAAGAGAAAGGTGATGTAGCACGACAACGGATAGTATTTCCCCCGGTTAGGAACCAAGGTTTATTGAACCAGTAGGATTCACCAAGCTAACAACATTAGCAGTACCTGCACACATAAAAAAAGTGCTTGCACCAACAGTAGCAAGGAGGTTATCAATCCCCTTGTAGTTACAAGATTAAAAGCAAATAGCGACAGGGCAAAGCGGCAAAATAGTAAAGAGCAAATTGTAGCAACTTTTGTATTAATGAAGAATAGACCCGGGGGGTGCTACCTCTTGAGCATTGCGTTGGTTTTCCCTTGAAGAGGAAAGGGTGATGTAGTAAAGTAGCGTAAGTATTTGTTGGGGATCGTAGCAGAAATTCAAAAAAATTCCTATGTTTCACCAAGATCAATCTAGGAGATACTAGCAACGAGAGAGAGGGAGTGCATCTTCATACCCTTGAAGATCGCTAAGCGGAAGCGTTCAAGAGAGCGGGGTTGATGGAGTCGTACTCGTCGTGATCCAAATCACCGATGATCCTAGCGCCAAACGGACGGCACCTCCGCGTTCAACACACGTACAGAGCGGAGACATCTCCTCCTTCTTGATCCAGCAACGGGAAGGAGAAGTTGATGGAGATCCAGCAGCACGACGGCGTGGTGGTGGAAGTAGCGGGATCCTGGCAGGGCTTCGCCAAGCGCAAGAGGGGAGGAAGAGGTGTCACAGGAGGGAGGGAGGCGCCAGGGCTTAGGTTGCTGCTGCCCTCCCTCCCCTCCACTATATATAGGGACCCTGGGGGGCACCGGCCCCTAGAGATCCCATCTAATGGGAGGGGCGGCGGCCTAGGGGGTGGCTTGGCCCCTAAGCCAGGTGGAGGCGCCCCCATCCCTTTAGGTTTTCCAACCCTAGGCACAAGGGAGGCCCAAGGGGGGCGCACCAGCCCACCAGGGGCTGGTTCCCACATCACTTCAGCCCATGGGGCCCTCCAGGACAGGTGGCCCCACCCGGTGGACCCCCGGGACCCTTCCGGTGGTCCCGGTACAATACCGGTGACCCCGAAACTCTCCCGGTGGCCGAAACTGGACTTCCTATATATATATATCTTTACCTCCGGACCATTCCAGAACTCCTCGTGATGTCCGGGATCTCATCCGGGACTCCGAACAACTTTCGGTTAACCGCATACTAATATCTCTACAACTCTAGCGTCACCGAACCTTAAGTGTGTAGACCCTACGGGTTCGGGAGACACGTAGACATGACAGAGACAACTCTCAGGCCAATAACCAACAGCGGGATCTGGATACCCATGTAGGCTCCCACATGCTCCACGATGATCTCATCGGATGAACCACGATGTCAAGGATTCAATCAATCTCGTATACAATTCCCTTTGTCTACCGGTATAGTACTTGCCCGAGATTCGATCGTCGGTATCCCGATACCTTGTTCAATCTCGTTACCGGCAAGTCTCTTTACTCGTTCCGTAACACATCATCCCGTGATCAACTCCTTGGTCACATTGTGCACATTATGATGATGTCCTACCGAGTGGGCCCAGAGATACCTCTCCGTTTACACGGAGTGACAAATCCCAGTCTCGATTCGTGCCAACCCAACAGACACTTTCGGAGATACCCGTAGTGCACATTTATAGACACCCAGTTACGTTGTGGCGTTTGGTACACCCAAAGCATTCCTATGGTATTCGGGAGTTGCACAATCTCATGGTCTAAGGAAATGATACTTGACATTAGAAAAGCTTTAGCAGACGAACTATACGATCTTGTGCTAGGATTAGGATTGGGTCTTGTCCATCACATCATTCTCCTAATGATGTGATCCCGTTATCAATGACATCCAATGTCCATGGTCAGGAAACCATGACCATCTATTGATCAACGAGCTAGTCAACTAGGGGCTTACTAGGGACATGGTGTGGTCTATGTATTCACACATGTATTACGGTTTCCGGTTAATACAATTATAGCATGAACAATAGACAATTATCATGAACAAGGAAATACAACAATAACCATTTTATTATTGCCTCTAGGGCATATTTCCAACAGTCTCCCACTTGCACTAGAGTCGATAATCTAGTTCACATCACTATGTGATTGCAATGAATCCAACACCAATGGGGTTTGTTCATATCTTGCTTGTGAGAGAGGTTTATTAGTCAATGAGTCTGAACCTTTCAGATCCATGTGTGCTTTACAAATCTCTATGTCATCTTGTAGATGCAGCTACCATGCGCTACTTGGAGCTATTCCAAATAACTGTTCTACTATACGAATCCGGTTAACTACTCAGAGTCATCGGGATTAGTGTCAAAGTTTGCATCGACGTAACCCTTTACGACGAACTCTTTTACCACCTACATAATCGAGAAAATTCCTTAGTCCACTAGTCACTAAGGATAAGTTCGACCGATGTCATGTGATCCATTTCTGGATCACTCTTGTACCCCTTGACTGACTCATGGCAAGGCACACTTCAGGTGTAGTACACAGCATAGCATATTGTAGAGCATATGTCTAAAGCATAGGGGACGACCTTCGTCCTTTCTCTCTCTTCTGCCGTGGTCAAGTCTTGAGTCTTACTCAATACTCACACCTTGTAACACAACCAAGAACTCCTTCTTTGCTGATCTATTTTGAACTCCTTCAAAATCTTGTCACGGTATGTATTCATTTGAAAGTAGTATTAAGCGTTTTGATCTATCCTTATAGATCTTGATGCTCAATGTTCAAGTAGCTTAATCCAGGTTTTCCATCGAAAAACACTTTTCAAATAACCCTGCATGCTTTCCAGAAATTCTACATCATTTTTGATCAACAATATGTTAACAACATATACTCATCAAAAATTCTATAGTGCTCCCACTCACTTCTTTGGAAATACAAGTTTCTCATAAACTTTGTATAAACCCAAAATCTTTGATCATCTCATCAAAGCGTACATTCCAACTCCGAGATGCTTACTCCAGTCCTTAGAAGGATTGTTGGAGCTTTGCATACTTGTCAGCATCTTTCAGGATTGACAAAACCTTCTGGTTGTATCACATACAACCTTTCCTCAAGAAAAATGTTGAGCAAACAATGTTTTTTACATCCTATCTGCAAGATTTCATAAATAATACAGTAACTGCGAACATATTTCCAACAGACTCTTAGCATCGCTACGAGTGAGAAAGTGTCATCGTAGTCAACTCCTTGAACTTGTCGGGAAACATCTTAACGACAAGTCGAGCTTTCTTAATGGTGACACTTACCATCATTGTCTGTCTTCCTTTTAAAATCCATCTGCACCCAACAGCCTTACGACCATCAAGTGGTTCTTTCAAAGTCTATACTTTCTTTTATACATGGATCCTCTCTCGGATTTTATGGCCTCGAGCCATTCTTCGGAATCTGGGCCCACCATCACTTCTCCATAGCTCGTAGGTTCATTGTTGTCTAGCAACATGACTTCCAAGAAAGGATTATGTACCACTCTGAAGTAGTATGCATCCTTGTCGACCTATGAGGTTTGGTAGTGACTTGATCCGAAGTTTCATGATCACTATCATAAGCTTCCACTTCAATTGGTGTAGGTGCCAAAGGAACAACTTCCTGTGCCCTGCTACACACTAGTTGAAGTGATGGTTCAATAACCTCATCAAGTCTCCACCATCCTCCCACTCAATTCTTTCGAGAGAAACTTTTCCTCGAGAAAGGACCCGTTTCTAGAAACAATCACTTTTGCTTCCGGATCTGTAATAGGAGGTATACCCAACTATTTTTGGGTATTCTATGAAGATGCATTTATCCGCTTTGGGTTCGAGCTTATCAGCCTGAAAATTTTTCACATAAGCATCGCAGCCCCAAACTTTTAAGAAACGACACCTTAGGTTTCTCTAAACCATAGTTCATACGGTGTCGTCTCAATGGAATTGTGTGGTGCCCTATTTAAAGTGAGTGTGGTTGTCTCTAATGCCTAACCCATAAACGATAGTGGTAATTCGATAAGAGACATCATGGTATGCACCATATCCAATAGGGTGAAGTTGTGATGTTCGGACACACCATCACACTATGGTGGTCCAGGAGGTATTAGTTGTGAAACAATTTCCACAATGTCTTAATTGTGTGTCAAACTCGTAACTCAGATATTCATCTCTATGATCATTTCATAGACATTTTATCATCTTGTCACGACGATCTTCAACTTCACTCTGAAATTACTTAAACCTTTCAATAATTCAGACTTGTGTTTCATCAAGTAAATATACTCAGCATCTACTCAAATCATCTGTGAAGTAAGAACATAACGATATCCACTGTGTGCCTCAGCACTCATTGGACTGGACACATCAAAATGTATTACTTCCAACAAGTTGCTTTCTTGTTCCACCTTACTGAAAACGAGGCCTTTCAGTCATCTTGCCCATGTGGTATGATTTGCATGTCTCAAGTGATTCAAAATCAAGTGAGTCCAAACGATCCATCTTTATGGAGTTTCTTCATGCATATCTACCAATAGACATGGTTCGCATGTCTCAATCTTTTCAAAACGAGTGAGTCCAAAGATCCATCAACATGGAGCTTCTTCATGCATTTTATACCAACATGACTCAAATGGCAGTGCCACAAGTATGTGGTACTATCATTACTATCTTATATCTTTTGGCATGAACATGTGTATCACTACGATCGAGATTCAATAAACCATTCATTTTAGGTGCAAGACCATTGAAGGTATTATTCAGATAAACAGAGTAACCATTATTCTCCTTAAATGAATAACCGTGTGGCGATAAACATAATCCAATCATGTCTATGCTCAACGCAAACATCAAATAACAATTATTTCGGTTTAACACCAATCCCGATGGTAGAGGGAGCGTGCGATGTTTGATCACATCAACCTTGGAAACACTTCCAACACATATCGTCATCTGACCTTTAGCTAGTCTCCGCAGCCTTTTATTTCGAGTTACTAACGCTTAGCAACCGAACCGGTATTTATTACCCTGGTGCTACTAGGAGTACTAGTAAAGTACACAATAATATGACATATATCCAAAATACTTCTGTCGACCTTGCCAGCCTTCTCATCTACCAAGTATCTATGGTAGTTCTGCTTCAGTGACCGTTCCCCTCATTATAAAAGCACTTAGTCTCGGTTTTGGTTCAACCTTGGGTTTCTTCACTAGAGCAGCAACTGATTTGCCGTCTCATGAAGTATCCCTTTTTTCCCTTGCCCTTCTTGAAACTAGTGGTTTAACCATCAACAATTGATGCTCCTCCTTGATTTCTACTTTCGCGGTGTCAAACATCGCGAGTTGCTCAAGGATCATCATGTCTATCCCTGATATGTTATAGTTCATCACGAAGCTCCAATAGCTTGGTGGCAGTGACTATGGAGAACCATCACTATCTCATCTGGAAGATTAACTCCCACTCAATTCAAGCGATTGCAGTACTCAGACAATCTGAGCACATGCTCAACGATTGAGTTTTTCTCCCTTAGTTTGCAGGCTTAAGAAACTTGTCAGAGGTCTCATACCTCTTGACGTGGGCACTTGTCTTGAAATTCCAATTTCAGTCTTTGGAACATCTCATATGTTCTGCGACGTTTCAAAAACGTCTTTGGTGCCACAATTCTAAACCGTTAGTATTACATACTGAACTATCACGTAGTCATCAAAACATGTATGTCTGATGTTTCCCAACATCTACAGACGATGCTCGAGGTTCAACACACTGAGCGGTGCATTAAGGACATAACCCTTCTGTGCAGCAATGAGGACAATCCTCAGTTCACGGACCCAGTCCGCATAATTGCTACTGTCAACTCTCAACTAAATTTTCTCTAGGAACATATCTAAAACAGTAGAACCAAAGCGTGAGCTACGACATAATTTGCAAAGACCTTTTGACTATGTTCATGATAATTAAGTTCATCTAATAAAATTATTCGATGAACTCCCACTTAGATAGACATCCCTCTAGTCATCTAAGTGATACATGATCCGAGTCAACTAGGCCGTGTCCGATCATCACGTGAGATGGACTAGTCATCATCGGTGAACATCTTCACGTTGATCGTATCCACTATTCGACTCATGTTCGACCTTTCGGTCTTCCGTGTTCCGAGGCCATGTCTGTACATGCTAGGCTCATCAAGTTAACCTAAGTGTATCGCGTGTGTAAATCTGGCTTACACCCGTTGTATGCGAACGTTAGAACCTATCACACCCGATCATCACGTGGTGCTTCGGAACAACGGACCTTAGCAACGGTGCACAGTTAGGGGGAACACTTTCTTGAAATTATTGCGAGGGATCATCTTATTTATGCTACCGTCGTTCTAAGCAAATAAGATGTAAACATGACAAACATCACATGCAAATCATAAAGTGACATGATATGGCCAATATCATCTTGCGCTTTTGATCTCCATCTTCGAGGCGCGGCATGAACACCATCGTCACCAGCATGAAACCATGATCTCCATCATCATGATCTCCATCATCGTGTCGTCATGAAGTTGCCTCGCCAACTATTACTTCTACTACTATGGCTAACGGTTAGCAATAAAGTAAAGTAATTACATGGCGTTTTCATTGACATGCAGGTCATAAATAAATTAAGACAACTCCTATGGCTCCTGCCGGTTGTCATATTCATCGACATGGAAGTCATGATTCCTATTACAAGAACATGATCAATCTCATACATCACATATATCATTCATCACATCCTTTTGGCCATATCACATCACATAGCATACCCTGCAAAAACAAGTTAGACGTCCTCTAATTGTTGTTGCATGTTTTACGTGGCTGCTATGGGTTTCTAGCAAGAACGTTTCTTACCTACGCAAAACCACAATGGTGATATGCCAATTGCTATTTACCCTTCATAAGGACCCTTTTCATCGAATCCGATCCGACTAAAGTGGGAGAGACAGACACCCGCCAGCCACCTTATGCATCAAGTGCATGTCAGTCGGTGGAACCTGTCTCACGTAAGTGTACGTGTAAGGTCGGTCCGGGCCGCTTCATCCCACAATGCCGCCGAATCAAGATAAGACTAGTAACGGCAAGCAAATTGAACAAATCATCGCCCACAACTACTTTGTGTTCTACTCGTGCATAGAATCTACGCATAGACCTAGCTCATGATGCCACTGTTGGGGATCGTAGCAGAAATTCAAAAAAATTCCTACGTTTCACCAAGATCAATCTAGGAGATACTAGCAACAAGAGAGAGGGAGTGCATCTTCATACCCTTGAAGATCGCTAAGCGGAAGCGTTCAAGAGAGCGGGGTTGATGGAGTAGTACTCGTCGTGATCCAAATCACCGATGATCCTAGCGCCGAACGGACGGCACCTCCGCGTTCAACACACGTATGGAGCGGAGACGTCTCCTCCTTCTTGATCCAGCAAGGGGAAGGAGAAGTTGATGGAGATCCAGCAGCACGACGGCGTGGTGGTGGAAGTAGCGGGATCCCGGCAGGGCTTCGCCAAGTGCAAGCGGGGAGGAAGAGGTGTCACGGGAGGGAGGGAGGCGCCAAGGCTTAGGTTGTTGCTGCCCTCCCTCCCCTCCACTATATATAGGGGGCCTGGGGGGCGCCGGCCCCTAGAGATCCCATCTAATGGGAGGGGCGGCGGCCTAGGGGGTGGCTTGGCCCCCAAGCCAGGTGGAGGCGCCCCCACCCCTTTAGGTTTTCCAACCCTAGGCACAAGGGAGGCCCAAGGGGGGCGCATCAGCCCACCAGGGGCTAGTTCCACATCACTTCAGCTCATGGGGCCCTCCGGGACAGGTGGCCCCACCCAGTGGACCCCCGGGACCCTTCCGGTGGTCCCGGTACAATACCGGTGACCCCAAAACTCTCCCGGTGGCCGAAACTGGACTTCCTATATATATATATATATATATCTTTACCTCCGTACCATTCCGGAACTCCTCGTGACGTTCGGGATCTCATCCGGGACTCCGAACAACTTTCGGTTAAATGCATACTAATATCTCTACAACTCTAGCGTCACCGAACCTTAAGTGTGTAGACCCTACGGGTTCGGGAGACACGTAGACATGATAGAGACAACTCTCAGGCCAATAACCAACAACGGGATCTGGATACCCATGTTGGCTCCCACATGCTCCATGATGATCTCATCGGATGAACCACGATGTCGATGATTCAATCAATCCCGTATACAATTCCCTTTGTCTACCGGTATAGTACTTGCCCAAGATTCGATCGTTGGTATCCCGATACCTTGTTCAATCTCGTTACCGACAAGTCTCTTTACTCGTTCCGTAACACATCATCCCGTGATCAACTCCTTGGTCACATTGTGCACATTATGATGATGTCCTACCGAGTGGGCCCAGAGATACCTCTCCGTTTACACGGAGTGACAAATCCCAGTCTCGATTCGTGCCAACCCAACAGACACTTTCGGAGATACCCGTAGTGCACATTTATAGACACCCAGTTACGTTGTGGCGTTTGGTACACCCAAAGCATTCCTATGGTATCCGGGAGTTGCACAATCTCATGGTCTAAGGAAATGATACTTGACATTAGAAAAGCTTTAGCAGACGAACTATACGACCTTGTGCTAGGCTTAGGATTGGGTCTTGTCCATCACATCATTCTCCTAATGATGTGATCCCGTTATCAATGACATCCAATGTCCATGGTCAGGAAACCATGACCATCTATTGATCAACGAGCTAGTCAACTAGGGGCTTACTAGGGACATGGTGTGGTCTATGTATTCACACATGTATTAAGGTTTCCGATTAATACAATTATAGCATGAACATTAGACAATTATCATGAACAAGGAAATACAATAATAACCATTTTATTATTGCCTCTAGGGCATATTTCCAACAGTATTTCCCTCAGTTTTTGAGAACTGAGGTATCAATCCAGTAGGAGGTCACGCTCGAGTCCCACACACCTACACAAACAAATAAGGACCTCGCAACCAACACGATAAAGGGGTTGTCAATCCCTTCACGGTCACTTACGAGAGTGAGATCTGATAGATATGATAAGATAATATTTTTGCTATTTTTATGATAAATAGAAATAAAGATGCAAAGTAAAATAAACAGCAATAGAAATAGCTAAGTGTTGGAATATTAATATGATAGAAGATAGACCCGGGGGCCGTAGGTTTCACTAGTGGCTTCTCTCAAGGGCATAAGTATTACGGTGGGTAAACGAATTACTGTCGAGCAATTGATAGAATTGAGCATAGTTATGAGAATATCTAGGTATGATCATGTATATAGGCATCACGTCTTTGAAAAGTAGACCGAAACGATTCTGCATCTACTACTATTACTCCACACATCGACCGCTATCCAACATGCATCTAGAGTATTAAGTTCATAAGAACAGAGTAATGCTTTAACTAAGATGACATGATGTAGAGGGATAGAATCATGCAATATGATATAAACCCCATCTTTTTATCCTCGATGGCAACAATATAATACGTGTCGTTTCCCTTTCTGTCACTGGGATCGAGCACCGCAAGATTGAACCCAAAGCTAAGCACTTCTCCCATTGCAAGAAAGATCAATCTAGTAGGCCAAACCAAATTCATAATTCGAAGAGACTTGCAAAGATAAACCCATCATACATAAAAGAATTCAGAGAAGATTCAAATATTTTTTATAGATAAAATAGATCATAAACCCACAATTCATCGGATCTCGACAAACACACCGCAAAAGAAGATTACATCGAATAGATCTCTAAGAAGATCGGGGAGAACTTTGTATTGAGATCCAAAGAGAGAGAAGAAGCCATCTAGCTAATAACTATGGACCCGAAGATCTGAAGTAAACTACTCACACATCACCGGAGAGGCCATGGAGTTGATGTAGAGGCCCTCCGTGATCAATGCCCCCTCCGGCGGAGCTCTGGAAAAGGCCCCAAGATGGGATCTCTCGGGTACAGAAGGTTGCGGCGGTGGAATTAGGTTTTCGTGGTGCTCCTGGATGTTTGGGGGGTACGTGGATATATATAGGAGGAAGAAGTATGTCGGTGGAGCAACGAGGGGCCCACGAGGGTGGAGGGCGCGCCTAGGAGGGTAGGCGCGCCCCCTGCCTTGTGGCTTCCTCGGTTGTTTCTTGACGCCCACTCCAAGTCTCCTGGATCATGTTTGTTGAGAAAATCACGTTCCCGAAGGTTTCATTCCGTTTGGACTCCGTTTGATATTCCTTTTCGATGAAACTCTAAAATAGGCAAAAAAAACAGCAATTTGGGCTGGGCCTTCGGTTAGTAGGTTAGTCCAAAAAATGATATAAAAGTGTAAAACAAAGCCCATTCACATCCAAAATATATAATATAATAGCATGGAGCAATCAAAAATTATAGATACGTTGGAGACGTATCAAGCATCCCCAAGCTTAATTCCTGCTCGTCCTCGAGTAGGTAAATGATAAAAGAAGAATTTTTGATGTGGAATGCTTTCTAACATATTTCTCAATGTAATTTTTGTTTATTGTGGCATGAATGTTAAGATCCGAAAGATTCAAGATAAAAGTTTAATATTGACATAAAAATAATGATACTTTAAGCATACTAACTAAGCAATTATGTCTTCTCAAAATAACATGGCCAAAGAAAGTTATCCCTACAAAATCATATAGTCTGGCTATGCTCTATCTTCACCACACAAAATATTTAAATCATGCACAACCCTGATGAAAATCCAAGCAATTGTTTCATACTTTTGATGTTCTCAAACTTTTTCAATCTTCACGCAATACATGAGCGTGAGCCCTGGATATAGCACTATGGTGGAATAGAATGATGGTTGTGGAGAAGACAAAAAGGAGAAGATAGTCTCACATCAACTAGGCGTATCAACGGGCTATGGAGATGCCCATTAATAGATATCAATGTGAGTGAGTAGGGATTGCCATGCAACGGATGCACTAGATCTATAAGTGTATGAAAGCTCAACAAAAGAAACTAAGTGGGTGTGCATCCAACTCGCTTGCTCATGAAGACCTAGGGCATTTTGAGGAAGCCCATCATTGGAATATACAAGCCAAGTTCTATAATGAAAAATTCCCACTAGTATATGAAAGTGATATCATAGGAGACTCTCTATCATGAAGATCATGGTGCTACTTTGAAGCACAAGTGTGGAAAAAGGATAGTAACATTGTCCCTTCTCTCTTTTTCTCTCATTTTCTTTTTTTCTTTGGGCCTTATTTTTTTTGGCCTCTTCTTTTTCGTTTGGAGTCTCATCCCAACTTGTTGGGAATCATAGTCTCCATCATCCTTTCCTCACTTGGGACAATGCTCTAATAATGATGATCATCACGCTTTATTTACTTACAACTCAAGAATTACAACTCGATACTTAAAACAAAATATGACTCTATGTGAATTCCTCCGGCGGTGTACTAGGATGTGCAATGATGCATGAGTGACATGTATGAAAGAATTATGAATGGTGGCTTTGCCACAAATACGATGTCAACTACATGATCACACAAGCAATATGACAATGATGAAGCGTGTCATAATAACGGAACGACGGAAATTTGCATGGCAATATATCTCGGAATGGCTATGGAAATGCCATAATAGGTAGGTATGGTGGCTGTTTTGAGGAAGGTATATGGTGGGTTTAAGGTACCAGCGAAACTTGCGCGATACTAGAGAGGCTAGCAATGGTGGAAGGGTGAGAGTGTGTATAATCCATCGACTCAACATTAGTCATAAATAGCTCATATACTTGTTGCAAAAATCTACAAGTTATAAAAGCAAAGTATTACGCGCATGCTCCTAGGGGTATGGATTGGTAGGAAAAGACCATCGCTCGTCCCCGTCCGCCACTCATAAGGAAGACAATCAATAAATAAATCATGCTCCGACTTCATCACATAAAGGTTCACCATGCGTGCATGCTACGAGAATCAGAAACTTTAACACAAGTATTTCTCAAATTCACAACTACTCAACTAGCATGACTCTAATATCACCATCTCCACGTCTCAAAACAATTATCAAGTATCAAACTTCTCGTAGTATTCAATGCACTTCTATGAAAGTTTTTATATTATTCCTAAAAGCAAATTTACAAGTTGTTCTAAAGGACTCTCAAAATAATATAAGTGAATCATGAGATATCAATTATTTCTAAAAATAAAACCACCGCCGTGCTCTAAAAGGTATAACTGAAGCACTAGAGCAAAAACTATATAGCTCAAAAGATATAAGTGAAGCACATAGAGTATTCTAATAAATTTCAAATCATGTGAGTCTCTCTCAAAAGGTGTGTACAGCAAGGATGATTGTGGTAAACTAAAAAGCAAAGACTCAAATCATACAAGACGCTCCAAGCAAAACACATATCATGTGGTGAATAAAAATATAGCTCCAAGTAAAGTCACCGATAGACGAAGACGAAAGAGGGGATGCCTTCCGGGGCATCCCCAAGCTTAGGATTTTTTGTGTCCTTGGGATTTAACTTGTGGTTCCATGGGCATCCCCAAGCTTAGGCTCTTGCCACTCCTTGTTCCATAATCCATCAAATCTTTACCCAAAACTTGAAAACTTCACAACACAAAACTTAGATAGAAAATCTCATGAGCTCCGTTAGCGAAAGAAAACAAAACACCACTTCAAGGTACTGTAATGAACTCATTCTTGATTTATATTGGTGTTAAATCTACTGTATTACAACTTATCTATGGTTTATAAACTCTTTTACTAGCCATAGATTCATCAAAATAAGCAAACAACACACGAAAAACAGAATCTATCAAAAACAGAACAGTCTGTAGTAATCTGTAGCTAACGCAAACTTATGGAACCCCAAAAATTCTAAAATAAATTTCTAGACGTGAGTAATTTATCTATTAATCATATTCAAAAAGAATTAACTAAATATCACTCTCCAAATAAAAATGGCAGCAATTCTCGTGAGCGCTAAAGTTTCTGTTTCTTACAGCAATATCAAAAAGACTTTCCCCAAGTCTTCCCAACGGTTCTACTTGGCACAAACACTAATTAAACAAAAAAACACAACCAAATAAAATTGGGTTGCCTCCCAACAAGCGCTATCGTTTAACGCCCCTAGCTAGGAAAAAAAGCAAGGATAGATCTAGGTATTGCCATCTTTGGTAGGCAATTCTTCAATAAGACACCTATAACTTTTAGGAGTTTCTTTCTTTTTATTAATTATCAAACTCCTAGGCATGAAATCAATAAGATCAATTGTAGAAAAAGGTTCCTTAAGGATAGTGAGAAAACTGGGGTGAACACTTATGGATTTGAGATCCGCATTTTCCTTACTAGAAGTTTCACCCTTGTTTTTATGAACATACATCAAATTGGCAATATTAGCATTAGGAGGAGTATTTTTCATAGAAGAAAAGGCAGACCCAAGGTTGGTAATAATATCCTCAATTTTATCAATTCTGGTGGAATCTTGATCTATCTTTTCATTAACCATAGGTCCCTTTTCTTTAAAAAAAATTAAGAGCAACTCCTACCTTAGATCCGTATTGGGTAATTTGGTTATGGATCTTTCTATCCAAATTTTCAATAATTTCAAGTCGTTGCATCACATGTTCCAAAGTTAAAATAGTTCCATTAACCAAAAGAGGTGGTGGGCCAAACAAATCTATCATAGCATTATAAGAATCAAAAGTATGGCTACCCAAGAAATTTCCTCCGGTAATGTTATCAAGAATATATCTGTTCCAAGGAGTGATGCCTACATAAAAATTGCGAAGAAGAACGGAAGTGGATTGCTTCCTAGTAGATCTATTTTGCGCATTGAAAATTTTGTACCAAGCATCTTTTAGATTTTCTCCCCCTTTGTTTAAAATTAAGAACTTATTTCTCGAGAGATAAAGGAGTAGATAAAGGACTAGCCATAATGACGAAGCAAGCGTAAAAGAGGCGAACGGAAAAAGAGAGGGCGAATAAAACGGCAGGGGTGAAGTGGGGGAGAGGAAAACGAGAGGCAAATGGCAGATAATGTAATGCGAGGGATAAGAGTGTGTGATGGGTACTTGGTATGTCTTGACTTGTGCATAGACTCTCCGGCAACGGCGCCAGAAATGGCTCATTGTCGGGAGTCAAATCTTGACTTGACTTGGCGCGAATCTCCCCGGCAACGGCGCTAGAAATCCTTTGTAACACCCCGGATGTAACTTTCCCAATTTGTACTCCAACTCTTGCCGTTTCCGGCTTTAAGTTATTTTATTTTTCTCGGGTTCGGGTCTTTGTCTCCGTGTGTTGTTGTCGTTGTCATGCATCTCATATCATGTCATCATGTGCATTGCATTTGCATACGTGTTCATCTCATGCATTCGAGCATTTTCCCCGTTGTCTGTTTTGCATTCCGGCGCTTCGTTCTCCTCCGGTGGTCATTTCTACCTTTCTTTCGTGTGTGGGGATTAAACATTTCCGGATTGGACTGAGACTTGCCAAGCGGCCTTGGTTTACTACCGGTAGACCGCCTGTCAAGTTTCGTACCATTTGGACTTCGTTTGATACTCCAACGGTTAACCGAGGGACCGAAAAGGCCTCGTGTGTGTTGCAGCCCAACACCCCTCCAATTTGGCCCAAAACCCACCTAAACCTTCTCCATCATCTAGATCGTTCGATCACGATCGCGTGGCCGAAAACCGCACCTCATTTGGACACTCCTAGCTCCCTCTAGGCCTATAAATAGGTCCTCCTCCGAAAATCAGGATCTCTCCCCCGTCCAAACCCAAAAAATCGTCTCCGCGCGGCGGGACACGTCCGGACCGCGCCGGACACACCTCCGCCAGCCACTCCCGCGCCGCCATGTCACCGCCGCCGACCCGCGCGCCACCGGGGCCCGAGGGGCCCAGATCCGGCCCCCGAGCCCACTCCCTCCGCGCCGCCCGAGTCGGCCTCGTCCCCGCCCGAGCCGGCCGGCTCCTCCAGTCCGGTGCCGCCGCCCGCCATCTCCGGCGCGCCGCCCCGCCGCGCGCTCCTCGCCGGCCGGCGCCGACATCGCCACCCCCGTTCCGGTCGCGGCCTGTGCCGGCGAGCGCCGCCCCGCTCCGGCCACTCCGTCCCGGTCTCCTTCCTCTACTCCGGCGAGCTTCCTCCCTCCGGTGAACAGTGATCCCAGCGAACCTCGTAAAGCGCGCCCGGCTGGATCTAGATCTGGGATATTTGCCTCGGTTGACTTTTTGCCCGAAACCCTAATTATCTTGCCATGTTCATCGCATCGTAACTTTGCATCCGTAGCTCCGTTTTGGGCATATAGCATATCAAAATGTTCATCTCAGAGAGTACATCATTTCATTCCATTGCATCATTTTCATTTGAGTTCATCTTGATGCCCGAAATGCTGTTAGAAGGAGGCTACTTGAGTTAATTGTCAGATCTGCTACTCCATTTAGATTTTTGTCATTTTTGCCATGATTATTGTGTGCATGATATGCCCATGAGCTCTACATGTGTTTTGTTAAGGGTTTTTCCATATTTCCAGAGGTGCAACCCATGTATTTTTGTGATGTGTGTGGTGACTAGTACAAGCTTGCAAAGTGGTGCACTTGTTAGTGCTGATTTCAGGGACTTAGCATTTCCACTAAGTCCTTGACCTGTTTATCTCATATGGCCATATGTTCATGTTGTTTCCTAGTGATCCGTGCCTCTTTTGAGGATGATCAGTAAGGATGTTTCGTTAATCTTGTAGTGCTCTATCCATCCATGTCTTTGTTTGCAATTATGGAGCACCGTAGCTTGAGTCAATCGAGCTCTACTTTTGCTACTTCGTGAATCTGGGCAGATTGTCTACTTGTTAGCGATTTTGCCGATGATGTTGTAGTTGATCCGTGCATGCTATGCTATTGTTCTTGCCATGTCTAGCTTGAATTTTGTGTATTCTTGATGGGTGTATGCTTAGTTGTTCATGACTTGCTCTGTAGTGAGTGCATCGAGCTCGTAAACATGCCTACTTGATATCTGTTTTCAGCATGCTCCAGTTTTCACTAAGTCTGAGAACTGATTATGTTTTTGCCATGTTCACATGCTTGCAATTGTATTTTCTGATCCCTTTTGGCTCAAGGTCACTAAGGGACTTTTGTTAATCTCTTTGAGTAGCTCCTTGCCATGCTTTACTTTTCCATGTTCAGGTCCTGTAGCATGTAGTCTTGTTGCTCCGAAGAGTGCTATCTGATCTGAAATTCCAGACAAGTGTTAATTTCACTAAGTCTGAGATCTGTTTACCATATGCATTTTTGCCATGCTTGTTTGAACCTGTTAATGGATGAATTGGCCGAAGCTCAGTGCTAGACTTTTGTTAAGCATCTTGAATGCATCCCTGTCATGTATTTTGTTGCCATGTTTGGGTGCTGTAGCATGTTCATCTTGTTGCATTTAGATGGCTACTTACTGTAAATCACAGAACGTGGTCATATTTGAATCGCTTGCCATTTCCAAACCGTAACTCCGATTCCGGTGATCTTTATATCGTTTTCAAGCGATTTCATCTCATCTTTCCAGTGGCACATTTGTATTCCCAAGTTGAGGCCAGGTTCATGCATTCCTTGTCAAATCTTGCATATGCATCCCGCATCGCATCCCGCATAGCATACCATCTTTGCATCATATTGTTTGAGCTTTGCCCGTGGTTGATTGTATTCTGTTTGCTTGTTTGTCTTGTTTGGGTAGAGCCGGGAGACGAGTTCGCTAACGAGGAGCCCATTGAGTTTGCTTTCGAGGATCGAGTCAACTCTGACAACTTTGCAGGCAAGATGATCATACCCTCGAAATCACTACTATCTTTGCTTTGCTAGATGCTCGCTCTTTTGCTATGCCAATGCTACGATGCCTACCACTTGCTTTCAAGCCTCCCAAATTTCCATGTCAAACCTCTAACCCACCTTTTCCTAGCAAACCGTTGAATGGCTATGTTACCGCTTTGCTCAGCCCCTCTTATAGCGTTGCTAGTTGCAGGTGAAGATTTGGAGGTCGTTCCTTGTTAGAACATTTATTTACTTGTTGGGATATCATTATATTGCCATGTTATCTTAATGCATCTATATACTTGGTAAAGCGTGGAAGGCTCGGCCTCTCGCCTAGTGTTTTGTTCCACTCTTGCCGCCCTAGTTTCCGTCATATCGGTGTTATGTTCCCGGATTTTGCGTTCCTTACGCGGTTGGGTTATAATGGGAACCCCTTGATAGTTCATCTTGATTAAAGCTTTTCCAGCAATGCCCAACCTTGGTTTTACCATTTGCCACCTAGCCTGTTTTTCCCTTGGGTTTCCGGAGCCCGAGGGTCATCTTATTTTAAACCCCCCCCCCTGGGCCAGTGCTCCTCTGAGTGTTGGTCCGACCGAGTAGACTGCGGGGCCACCTCAGGGCAACTTGAGGGTGGGTTGGTTTTAATCGTAGGATGTCTCATCTGAGTGTGCCCTGAGAACGAGATATGTGCAGCTCCTATCGGGATTTGTCGGCACATTCGGGCGGTGTTGTTGGTCTTGTTTTAACCTGTTGAAGTGTCTTGAAGAACCGAGATACCGAGTCTGATCGGAACGTCTCGGGAGGAGGTCTATTCCTTCGTTGACCGTGAGAGCTTGTCATGGGCTAAGTTGGGACTCCCCTACAGGGATTTGAACTTTCGAAAGTCATGCCAGCGGTTATGGGCAGATGGGAATTTGTTAATGTCCGGTTGTAGATAACTTGAACCTTAATTTAATTAAAATGAATCAACTGAGTGCGTTACCGTGATGGCCTCTTCTCGGCGGAGTCCGGGAAGTGGACACGGTGTTGGAGTAATGTTTGCGCAGGTTGCTCTCTAGTTTCTCGCTTGCGCTTTGCCTCCTCTTCTCGCTCTCTTTTGCGAACAGGATAGCCACCATATTTGCTAGTCGCTTGCTGCAGCTCCACATATTTACCTTGCCTTACCTATAATCTTAAATAGTCTTGATCGCGAGGGTGCGAGATTGCTGAGTCCCTGTGGCTCACAGATTACTATTACACCAGATGCAGGGCCTGATGATTCCGCTCCAGGTGACGCGCTTGAGCTCAAGTGGGAGTTCGACGAAGACTCTCAACGATACTATGTTTCCTTTCCTGATGATCAGTAGTGGTGCCCAGTTGGGGGTGATCGGGACCGTGTCGCATGTTGGGTTATCTTTTATTTTGGCGTCGTAGTCGGGCCATGAGTGTTTGGATGATGTAATGTTATTTATGTACTTGATTGACGTGGCGAGTGTAAGCCAACTATGTTATCTCCCCTTTTATTATCTATATATTACATGGGATGTTGTGAAGATTGCCTAACTTGCGACATATGCCTTCAATGCGATTATGCCTCTAAGTCGTGCCTCGACACGTGGGAGATATAGTCGCATCGAGGGTGTTACATCCTTCTTGCTACCTCTTAAGCATTGCGTTGGTTTTCCCTTGAAGAGGAGAGGGTGATGTAGTAAAGTAGCGTAAGTATCTCCCTCAGTTTTTGAGAACCAAGGTATCAATCCAGTAGGAGATCATGCTCGAGTCCCACGCACCTACACAAACAAATAAGAACCTCGCAGCCAACGCGATAAAGGGGTTTTGAATCCCTTCACAGTCACTTACGAGAGTGAGATCTGATAGATATGATAAGATAATATTTTTGGTATTCTTATGATAAAGAGAAATAAAGATGCAAAGTAAAATAAACGGTAATAGAAATAGCTAAGCGTTGGAAGATTAATATGATAGAAGATAGACCCGGGGCCATAAGTTTCACTAGTGGCTTCTCTCAAGAGTATAAGTATTACGGTGGGTAAACGAATTACTGTCGAGCAATTGATAGAATTGAGCATAGTTATGAGAATATCTAGGTATGATCATGTATATAGACATCACGTCTGTGAAAAGTAGACCGAAATGATTCTGCATCTACTACTATTACTCCACACATCGACCGCTATCCAACATGCATCTAGAGTATTAAGTTCATAAGAACAGAGTAATGCTTTAAGTAAGATGACATGATGTAGAGGGATAAAATCATGCAATATGATATAAACCCCATCTTTTTATCCTCGATGGCAACAATACAATACGTGTCGTTTCCCTTTCTGTCACTGGGATCGAGCACCACAAGATTGAACCCAAATCTAAGCACTTCTCCCATTGCAAGAAAGATCAATCTAGTAGGCCAAACCAAACTGATAATTCGAAGAGACTTGCAAAGATAAACCAATCATACATAAAAGAATTCAGAGAAGAATCAAATATTGTTCATAGATAATCTGGATCATAAACCCATAATTCGTCGGATCTCGACAAACACACCGCAAAAGAAGATTACATTGAATAGATCTCCAAGAAGATCGAGGAGAACTTTGTATTGAGATCCAAAGAGAGAGAAGAAGCCATCTAGCTAATAACTATGGACCCAAAGGTCTGAAGTAAACTACTCACACATCACCGGAGAGGCCATGGAGTTGATGTAGAGGCCCTCCGTGACCAATGCCCCCTCCGACGGAGCTCCGGAAAAGGCCCCAAGATGGGATCTCTCGGGTACAGAAGGTTGCGGCTGTGGAATTAGGTTTTCGTGGTGCTCCTGGATGTTTGGGGGGTACGTGGATATATATAGGAGGAAGAAGTACGTCGGTGGAGCAACGAGGGCCCCACGAGGGTGGAGGGCGCGCCCAGGGGGGTAGGCGTGCCCCCTGCCTCGTGGCTTCCTTGGTTGTTTCTTGACGCCCACTCCAAGTCTCCTGGATCACGTTTGTTGAGAAAATCATGTTCCCGAAGTTTTCATTCCGTTTGGACTGATATTCCTTTTCGGCGAAACTCTAAAATAGGCAAAAACAACAATTTGGGTTGGGCCTCCGGTTAGTAGGTTATTCCCAAAAATGATATAAAAGTGTAAAACAAAGCCCATTAACATCCAAAATTGATAAAATAATAGCATGGAGCAATCAAAAAGTATAGATACGTTGGAGACGTATCAGGGGGCATAGGTTCTCACTATTGGCATCTCACTCGAAAGCATGTAGTGACATGGTAAACAAATTACTATTGGGCAACTAACAGGATAACACAAGTTATAACTATGATCATTCATGGCATAACTTCACATAGGCATTACGTCTGTGATAAGTAGACCGTTAAACTTACTGACGTCTACAACTATTACTCTACCCCACGACCGCTATCCAGCATGCATCTCAAAGTATTAAGTTTGCAAGAAACCGAGTAACATAATAAGCAAGATGACATAACGTAGATAGAAGAAAACCTAGCAATAAGATTAACCCCCATTGTTTTACCCTTAGTGACAACAACACAATACGCACCTTCCTCCCTTTTGTCACTAGACAAGATCACTGCAAGATTGAACCCACTGCTATGCACCACTTCCTCTGAAGAAGTACTAATGGCCAAAGAAGACTCATAGATCGGAAAGCATAAATAGCTATAAATTAATATAAATCGATGAATAATCTGATCATAAATCCCCAAGTCATCGAATCCTAACAAACACACCACAACAATTACATCGGATTGATCTCAGATAAAATCATTGTATCAAAGATCAAAGAGAGAAAGAAAGCCATATAGCAACTATTATGGACTCATAGGTCCTAATGAAACTACTCGGGTGGAAGGGGGATTAACCAAATCTCTGAAATCCCCACCCATTCAGGTGCTAGAAAAACCCCTCTACCAAAGGGGATTTGAGGGGATTGGGTGGAAGAGGGGGTTCACCAAATCTCTGAAATCCCCACTGATGCAAAGCATCCCAAAATCATCCCCATGGACCTACCTATGTCTCCCATGACACCACTTGCACCAATGACAAGGACACGAGCAAAGGCCATCAAAGATAAGGTGAACTCGCTCCTCTCCGAACTACCACTTTCTATACATGAGACATGGCTACTACCTCAAGAGGAGACATTATGCGTGATCAGGTACTTGGAGGAGAGCCACGGAGCAGCTACACCCATCGAACAAGGCGACGAGGACACCAAACGCTAAGGTCATGAAGAAGGAAAGCCAACGAAGCTACAACCACCGGACTGTTGGGGAACGTAGTAATTTCAAAAAAAATTCCTACGCACACGCAAGATCATGGTGATGCATAGCAACGAGAGGGGAGAGTGTTGTCCACGTACCCTCGTAGACCGAAAGCGGAAGCGTTAGCACAACGCGGTTGATGTAGTCATACGTCTTCACGATCCGACCGATCAAGTACCGAACGTATGGCACCTCCGAGTTCAGCACACGTTCAGCCCGATGACGTCACTCGAACTCCGATCCAGCCGAGTGTTGAGGGAGATTTTCGTCAGCACGACGGCGTGGTGACGATGTTGATGTTCTACTGACGCAGAGCTTCGCCTAAGCACCGCTACAGTAATATCGAGGTGGACTATGGTGGAGGGGGCACCGCACATGGCTAAAAGATCAAACGATCAATTGTTGTGTCTCTGGGGTGCCCCCTGCCCCCGTATATAAAGGAGCAAGGGGGGTGCGGCCGGCCAGGGAGGAGGCGCGCCAGGAGGAGTCCTACTCCCACCGGGTGTAGGACTCCCCCCTTTCCTAGTTGGATTAGGACTTGGGAGGGGGAAAGAGTGGAGGAGAAGAAGGAAGGGGGCGTTGCCCCCTTCTCCTTGTCCTATTCGGACTGGGGGGGAGGGGTGCGTGGGCCAGCCCTAGCCGCCTCTCCTCTCTTCCACCTAGGCCCACTAAGGCCCATTAAGTCCCTGGGGGGGTTCCGGTAACCTCCCAGTACTCTGGTAAAATCCTGATTTCACCCGGAACACTTTTGATATCCAAACATAGGCTTCCAATATATCAATCTTCATGTCTTGACCATTTCAAGACTCCTCGTCATGTCCGTGATCACATCCGGGACTCTGAACAACCTTCGGTACATCAAAACATATAAACTCATAATATAACTGTCATCGAAATGTTAAGTGTGCGGACCCTACGGGTCAAGAACTATGTAGACATGACCGAGACACGTCTCCGGTCAATAGCCAATAGCGGGACCTGGATGCTCATATTGGCTCCCACATATTCTACGAAGATCTTTATCGGTCAAACCGCATAACAACATACGTTGTTCCCTTTGTCATCGGTATGTTACTTGCCCGAGATTCGATCGTCGGTATCTCAATACCTAGTTCAATCTCATTACCGGCAAGTCTCTTTACTCGTTCTGTAATACATCATCCCGCAACTAAATCATTAGTAGCAATGCTTGCAAGGCTTAAGTGATGTGCATTACCAAGTGGGCCCAGAGATACCTCTCCGACAATCGGAGTGACAAATCCTAATCTCGAAATACGCCAACGCAACAAGTACCTTTGGAGACACCTGTAGAGCACCTTTATAATCACGCAGTTACGTTGTGACGTTTGGTGGCACACAAAGTGTTCCTTCGGTAAACGGGAGTTGCATAATCTCATAGTCATAGGAACATGTATAAGTCATGAAGAAAGCAATAGCAACAAAGTAAACGATCAAGTGCTAAGCTAACGGAATGGGTCAAGTCAATCACATCATTCCCCTAATGATGTGATCCCGTTAATCAAATGACAACTCATGTATATGGTTAGGAAACTTAACCATCTTTGATCAACGAGCTAGTCAAGTAGAGGCATACTAGTGACACTCTGTTTGTCTATGTATTCACACAAGTATAATGTTTCCTGTTAATACAATTCTAGCATGAATAATAAACATTTATCATGATATAAGGAAATAAATAATAACTTTATTATTGCCTCTAGGGCATATTTCCTTCAGTCTCCCACTTGCACTAGAGTCAATAATCTAGATTACACAATAATGATTCTAACACCCATGGAGCCTTGGTGCTGATCATGTTTTGCTCGTGGAAGAGGCTTAGTCAACGGGTCTGCAACATTCAGATCCGTATGTATCTTGCAAATTTCTATGTCTCCCACCTGGACTAAATCCTAGATGGAACTGAAGCGTCTCTTGATGTGCTTGGTTCTCTTGTGAAATCTGGATTCCTTCGCCAAGGCAATTACACCAGTATTGTCACGAAAGATTTTCATTGGACCCGATGCACTAGGTATGACACCTAGATCGGATATGAACTCCTTCATCCAGACTCCTTCATTTGCGGCTTCCAAAGAAGCTATGTACTCCGCTTCACATGTAGATCCCGCCACAACGCTTTGTTTAGAACTGCACCAACTCATAGCTCCACCGTTCAATGTAAACACGTATCCGGTTTGCGATTTAGAATCGTCCGGATTAGTGTCAAAGCTTGCATCAACGTAACCGTTTACGATGAGCTCTTTGTCACCTCCATAAACGAGAAACATATCCTTAGTCCTTTTCAGGTATTTCAGGATGTTCTTGACCGCTGTCCAGTGATCCACTCCTGGATTACTTTGGTACCTCCCTTCTAGACTTATAGCAAGGCACACATCAGGTCTGATACACAACATTGCATACATGATAGAGCCTATGGCTGAAGCATAGGGAACATCTTTCATCTTCTCTCTATCTTCTGCAGTGGTCGGGCATTGAATCTTACTCAACTTCACACCTTGTAACACAGGCAAGAACCCTTTCTTTGCTTGATCCATTTTGAACTTCTTCAAAACTTTGTCAATGTATGTGCTTTGTGAAAGTCCAATTAAGCGTCTTGATCTATCTCTATAGATCTTGATGCCCAATATGTAAGCAGCTTCACCGAGGTCTTTCATTGAAAAACTCTTATTCAAGTATCCCTTTATGCTATCCAGAAATTCTATATCATTTGCAATCAGTAATATGTCATCCACATATAATATCAGAAATGCTACAGAGCTCCCACTCACCTTTTTGTAAATACAGGCTTCTCCAAAAGTCTATACAAAACCAAATGCTTTGATCACACTATCAAAGCGTTTATTCCAACTCTGAGAGGCTTGCACCAATCCATAAATGGATCGCTGGAGCTTGCACACTTTGTTAGCTCCCTTTGGATCGAAAAAACCTTCTAGTTGCATCATATACAACTCTTCTTCTAGAAATCCATTCAGGAATGCAGTTTTGACATCCATTTGCCAAATTTCATAATCATAAAATGCGGCAATTGCTAACATGATTTGGACAGACTTAAGCATCGCTACGGGTGAGAAAGTCTCATCGTAGTCAATCCCTTGAACTTGTCGAAAACCTTTCGCAACAAGTCGAGCTTTGTAGACAGTAACATTACCGTCAGCGTCAGTCTTCTTCTTGAATATCCATTTATTCTCAATTGTTTGCCGATCATCAGGAAAGTCAACCAAAGTCCACACTTTGTTCTCATACATGGATCCCATCTTAGATTTCATGGCATCAAGTCATTTTGCAGAATCTGGGCTCACCATCGCTTCTTCATAGTTCATAGGTTAATCATGATCTAGTAGCAAGACTTCCAGAACAGGATTATCGTACCACTCTGGTGCGGATCTTACTCTGGTTGATCTACGAGGTTTAGTAGTAACTTGATATGAAGTTTCATGATCATCATCATGAAGGAAATATGCCCTAGAGGCAATAATAAAATTATTATTTATTTCCTTATTTCATGATAAATGTTTATTATTCATGCTAGAATTGTATTAATCGGAAACATAATACATGTGTGAATACATAGACAAACAGAGTGTCACTAGTATGCCTCTACTTGACTAGCTCGTTGATCAAAGATGGTTAAGTTTCCTAACCACATACATGAGTTGTCATTTGATTAACGGGATCACATCATTAGGGGAATGATGTGATTGACTTGACCCATTCCGTTAGCTTAGCACTTGATCGTTTAGTTTGTTGCTATTGCTTTCTTCATGACTTATACATGTTCCTATGACTATGAGATTATGCAACTCCCATTTACCGGAGGAACACTTTGTGTGCCACCAAACGTCACAACGTAACTGGGTGATTATAAAGGTGCTCTACAGGTGTCTCCAAAGGTACTTGTTGGGTTGGCGTATTTCGAGATTAGGATTTGTCACTCCGATTGTCGGAGAGGTATCTCCGGGCCCACTCGGTAATGCACATCACTATAAGCCTTGCAAGCATTGCAACTAATGAGTTAGTTGCAGGATGATGTATTATGGAAGGAGTAAAGAGACTTGCCGGTAACGAGATTGAACTAGGTATTGAGATACCGACGATCGAATCTCGGGCAAGTAACATACCGATGACAAAGGGAACAACGTATGTTGTTATGCGGTCTGACCGATAAAGATCTTCGTAGAATATGTAGGAGCCAATATGGGCATCCGGGTCCCGCTATTGGTTATTGACCAGAGAGGTGTCTTGGTCATGTCTACATAGTTCTCGAACCTGTAGGGTCCGCACGCTTAACGTTCGTTGACGATATAGTACTATATGAGTTATGTATGTTGATGACCGAATGTTGTTCGGAGTCCGGGATGAGATCACGGACATGACGAGGAACTCCGGAATGGTCCAGAGATAAAGTTTGATATATGGGATAGTAGTGTTTGATCTCCGGAAGGGTTCCAGAATTCACCGGAAGGGGTTCCGGATGTTTCCCGAAATGTTTGGGCACGAGAACACTTTATCTGGGCCAAAGGGGAAAGCCCACGAGGCTTTTGGAAAGTGCAAAAGGTAGTTTTGCGGAGACCAGAGGCTAGACGCCAGGAACCCTGGCGTCTAGGGGGTAGACGTCGGGAACCCTGGCGTCTAGCCCTGGAGTCCGAGAAGGACTCTTGCCTTTCGGGTGAAACCGACTTTGAGGAGGCTTTTACTCCAAGTTTCGACCCAGGGCTCAACATATAAATAGAGGGGTAGGGCTAGCACCAAAGACAGATCAAGAAACACCAAGCCGTGTGCTGGCAACCCCATCCCCTCTAGTTTATCCTCCGTCATAGTTTTCGTAGTGCTTAGGCGAAGCCCTGCGGAGATTGTTCTTCACCAACACCGTCACCACGCCGTCGTGCTGCCGAAACTCATCTACTACTTCGCCCCTCTTGCTGGATCGAGAAGGCGAGGACGTCACCAAGCCGAACGTGTGCAGAACTCGGAGGTGTCGTGCTTTCGGTACTTGGATCGGTCGGACATGAAGACATACGACTACATCAACCGCGTTGATATAACGCTTCCGCGAACGGTCTACGAGGGTACGTAGACAACACTCTCCCCTCTTGTTGCTATGCATCACCATGATCTTGCGTGTGCGTGGGAAATTTTTTGAAATTACTACGTTCCCCAACAGTGGTATCAGAGCCTAGGTTTTATGCATTGATGTTGTGCACGAGTAGAACACAAGTGAGTTGTGGGCGATATAAGTCATACTGCTTACCAGCATGTCATACTTTGGTTCGGCGGTATTGTTGGATGAAGCGGCCCGGACCGACATTACGTGTACGCTTACGCGAGACTGGTTCTACCGATGTGCTTTGCAAAAAGGTGGCTGGCGGGTGTCAGTTTCTCCAACTTTAGTTGAACCAAGTGTGGCTACGCCCGGTCCTTGCAAAGGTTAAAATAGCACCAACTTGACAAACTATCGTGGTTTTGATGCGTAGGTAAGAATGGTTCTTGCTTAAGCCCGTAGCAGCCACGTAAAACTTGCAACAACAAAGTAGAGGACGTCTAACTTGTTTTTGCAGGGCATGTTGTGATGTGATATGGTCAAGACATGATGCTAAATTTTATTGTATGAGATGATCATGTTTTGTAACTGAGTTATCGGCAACTGGCAGGAGCCATATGGTTGTCGCTTTATTGTATGCAATGCAATTTCACTGTAATGCTTTACTTTATCACTAAGCGGTAGCAATAGTCGTGGAAGCATAAGATTGGCGAGACAACAACGATGCTACGATGGAGATCAATGTGTCGCACCGGTGACGATGGTGATCATGACGGTGCTTCAGAGATGGAGATCACAAGCACAAGATGATGATGGCCATATCATATCACTTATATTGATTGCATGTGATGTTTATCTTTTATGCATCTTATCTTGCTTTGATTGACGGTAGCATTATAAGATGATCTCTCACTAAATTTCAAGATAAAAGTGTTCTCCCTAAGTATGCACCATTGCCAAAGTTCGTCGTGTCCAGACACCACGTGATGATCGGGTGTGATAAGCTCTACGTCCATCTAAAACGGGTGCAAGCCAGTTTTTGCACACGCAGAATACTCAGGTTAAACTTGACGAGCCTAGCATATGCAGATATGGACTCGGAACACTGAGACCGAAAGGTCGAGCATGAATCATATAGTAGATATGATCAACATATTGATGTTCACCATTGAAAGCTACTCCATTTCACGTGATGATCGGTTATGGTTTAGTTGATTTGGATCACGTGATCACTTAGAAGATTAGAGGGGTGTCTTTCTAAGTGGGAGTTCTTAAGTAATATGATTAATTGAACTTAAATTTATCATGAACTTAGTACCTGGTAGTATTTTGCTTGTCTATGTTGATTGTAGATAGATGGCCCGTGTTGTTGTTCCGTTGAATTTTAATGCGTTCCTTGAGAAAGCAAAGTTGAAAGATGATGATAGCAATTACACGGACTGGGTCCGTAACTTGAGGATTATCCTCATTGCTGCACAGAAGAATTACGTCCTGGAAGCACCGCTAAGTGCCAAGCCTGCTGCAGGAGCAACACCACATGTTATGAACGTCTGGCAGAGCAAAGCTGATGACTACTCGATAGTTCAGTGTGCCATGCTTTATGGCTTAGAACCGGGTCTTCAACGACGTTTTGAACGTCATGGAGCATATGAGATGTTTCAGGAGTTGAAGTTAATATTTCAAGCAAATGCCCGGATTGAGAGATATGAAGTCTCCAATAAGTTCTATAGCTGCAAGATGGAGGAGAATAGTTCTGTCAGTGAACATATACTCAAAATGTCTGGGTATCATAATCACTTGACTCAACTGGGAGTTAATCTTCATGTTGATAGTGTCATTGACAGAGTTCGTCAATCACTGCCACCAAGCTACAAGAGCTTCGTGATGAACTATAACATGCAAGGGGTGGATAAGACGATTCCCGAGCTCTTTGCAATGCTAAAGGCTGCGGAGGTAGAAATCAGGAAGGAGCATCAAGTGTTGATGGTCAATAAGACCGCCAGTTTCAAGAAAAAGGGCAAAGGGAAGAAGAAGGGGAACTTCAATAAGAACAGCAAACAAGTTGCTGCTCAGGAGAAGAAACCCAAATCTGGACCTAAGCCTGAAACTGAGTGCTTCTACTGCAAGCAGACTGGACACTGGAAGCGAGACTGCCCCAAGTATTTGGCGGATAAGAAGGATGGCAAGGTGAAAAAAGGTATATGTGATATACCTGTTAGTGATGTGTACCTTACTAGAGCTCGCAGTAGCACCTGAGTATTTGATACTGGTTCTGTTGCTAATATTTGCAACTCGAAACAGGGACTACGGATTAAGCGAACACTGGCAAAGGACGAGGTGATGATGCGCGTGGGAAATGGTTCCAAAGTCGATGTGATCGCGGTCGGCATGCTACCTCTACATCTACCTTCAGGATTAGTTTTAGACCTAAATAATTGTTATTTGGTGCCAGCGTTGAGCATGAACATTATATCTGGATCTTGTTTGATGCGAGACGGTTATTCATTTAAATCAGAGAATAATGGTTGTTCTATTTATATGAGTAATATCTTTTATGGTCATGCACCCTTGAAGAGTGGTCTATTTTTGATGAATCTCGATAGTAGTGATACACATATTCATAATGTTGTAGCCAAAAGATACAGAGTTGATAATGATAGTGCAACTTATTTGTGGCACTGCCGTTTAGGTCATATCGGTGTAAAGCGCATGAAGAAACTCCATACTGATGGACTTTTGGAATCTCTTGATTATGAATCACTTGGTACTTGCGAACCGTGCCTCATGGGCAAGATGACCAAAACGCCGTTCTCCGATACTATGGAGAGAGCAACGGATTTGTTGGAAATAATACATACAGATGTATGTGGTCCGATGAATGTTGAGGCTCGTGGCGGATATCGTTATTTTCTCACCTTCACAGATGATTTAAGAAGATATGGGTATATCTACTTAATGAAACATAAATCTGAGACATTTGAAAAGTTCAAAGAATTTTAGAGTGAAGTTGAAAATCATCGTAACAAGAAAATCAAATTTCTACGATCTGATCGTGGAGGAGAATATTTGAGTTATGAGTTTGGTCTACATTTGAAACAAAGCGGAATAGTTTCGCAACTCACGCCACCCGGAACACCACAGCGTAAAGGTGTGTCCGAACATCGTAATCGTACCTTACTAGATATGGTGCGATCTATGATGTCTCTTACTGATTTACCGCTATCGTTTTGGGGTTATGCTTTAGAGACGGCGGCATTCACGTTAAATAGGGCACCATCGAAATCCGTTGAGACGACGCCTTATGAACTGTGGTTTGGCAAGAAACCAAAGTTGTTGTTTCTTAAAGTTTGGGGCTGCGATGCTTATGTGAAAAAGCTTCAACCTGATAAGCTCGAACCCAAATCGGAGATATGTGTCTTCATAGGATACCCAAAGGAGACTGTTGGGTACACCTTCTATCACAGATCCGAAGGCAAGACATTCGTTGCCAAGAATGGATCCTTTCTAGAGAAGGAGTTTCTCTCGAAAGAAGTGAGTGGGAGGAAAGTAGAACTTGATGAGGTAACTGTACCTGCTCCCTTATTGGAAAGTAGTTCATCATAGAAACCGGTTTCTGTGACACCTACACCAATTAGTGAGGAAGTTAATGATGATGATCATGGAACTTCAGATCAAGTTATTACTGAACCTCGTAGATCAACCAGAGTAAGATCCGCACCAGAGTGGTACGGTAATCCTGTTCTGGAAGTCATGCTACTAGATCATGATGAACCTACGAACTATGAAGAAGCGATGGTGAGCCTAGATTCCGCAAAATGGCTAGAAGCCATGAAATCTGAGATGGGATCCATGTATGAGAACAAAGTGTGGACTTTGGTTGACTTGCCCGCTGATCGGGAAGCAATTGAGAATAAATGGATCTTCAAGAAGAAGACGATGCTGACGGTAATGTTACTATCTACAAAGCTCGACTTGTTGCAAAAGGTTTTTGACAAGTTCAAGGGATTGACTACGATGAGACTTTCTCACCCGTAGCGATGCTTAAGTCTGTCCAAATCATGTTAGCGATTGCCACATTTCATGATTATGAAATTTGGCAGATGGATGTCAAAACTACATTCCTGAATGGATTTCTGGAAGAAGAGTTGTATATGATGCAACCGGAAGGTTTTGTTGATCCAAAGGGAGCTAACAAAGTGTGCAAGCTCCAGCGATCCATTTATGGACTGGTGCAAGCCTCTCAGAGTTGGAATAAATGCTTTGATAGAGAAGCCTGTATTTACAAGAAAGTGGGTGGGAGCTCTGTAGAATTTCTGATATTATATGTGGATGACATATTACTAATTAGAAATGATATAGAATTTCTGGATAGCATAAAGGGATACTTCAATAAAAGTTTTTCTATGAAAGACCTCGGTGAAGCTGCTTACATATTGGGCATCAAGATCTATAGAGATAGATCAAGACGCTTAATTGGACTTTCACAAAGCACATACCTTGACAAAGTTTTGAAAAGGTTCAAAATGGATCAAGCAAAGAAAGGGTTCTTGCCTGTGTTACAAGGTGTGAAGTTGAGTAAGACTCAATGCCCGACCACTGCAGAAGATAGAGAGAAGATGAAAGATGTTCCCTATGCTTCAGCCATAGGCTCTATCATGTATGCAATGTTGTGTATCAGACCTGATGTGTGCCTTGCTATAAGTCTAGAAGGGAGGTACCAAAGTAATCCAGGAGTGGATCACTGGACAGCGGTCAAGAACATCCTAAAATACCTGAAAAGGACTAAGGATATGTTTCTCGTTTATGGAGGTGACAAAGAGCTCATCGTAAATGGTTATATTGATGCAAGCTTTGACACTGATCCGGACGATTCTAAATCGCAAACCGGATACGTGTTTATATTAAACGGTGGAGTTGTCAGTTGGTGCAGTTCTAAACAAAGCGTCGTGGCGGGATCTACGTGTGAAGCGGAGTACATAGCTGCTTCGGAAGCAGCAAATGAAGGAGTCTGGATGAAGGAGTTCATATCCGATCTAGGTGTCATACCTAGTGCATCGGGTCCAATGAAAATCTTTTGTGACAATACTGGTGCAATTGCCTTGGCAAAGGAATCCAGATTTCACAAGAGAACCAAGCACATCAAGAGAAGCTTCAATTCCATCCGGGATATAGTCCAGGTGGGAGACATAGAAATTTGCAAGATACATACGGATTTTAATGTTGCAGACCCTTGACTAAGCATCTTCCACGAGCAAAACATGATCAGCACTAAGGCTCCATGGATGTTAGAATCATTATTGTGTAATCTAGATTATTGACTCTAGTGCAAGTGGGAGACTGAAGGAAATATGCCTTAGAGGCAATAATAAAGTTATTATTTATTTCCTTATTTCATGATAAATGTTTATTATTTATGCTAGAATTGTATTAACCGGAAACATAATACATGTGTGAATACATAGACAAACAGAGTGTCACTAGTATGCCTCTACTTGACTAGCTCGTTGATCAAAGATGGTTAAGTTTCCTAACCATATACATGAGTTGTCATTTGATTAACGGGATCACATCATTAGGGGAATGATGTGATTGACTTGACCCATTCCGTTAGCTTAGCACTTGATCGTTTACTTTGTTGCTATTGCTTTCTTCATGACTTATACATGTTCCTATGACTATGAGATTATGCAACTCCCGTTTACCGAAGGAACACTTTGTGTGCCACCAAACGTCACAACGTAACTGGGTGATTATAAAGGTGCTCTACAGGTGTCTCCAAAGGTACTTGTTGAGTTGGCGTATTTCGAGATTAGGATTTGTCACTCCGATTGTCGGAGAGGTATCTCTGGGCCCACTCGGTAATGCACATCACTATAAGCCTTGCAAGCATTGCAACTAATGAGTTAGTTGCGGGATGATGTATTACGGAACGAGTAAAGAGACTTGCCGGTAACGAGATTGAACTAGGTATTGAGATACCGACGATCGAATCTCGGGCAAGTAACATACCGATGACAAGGGAACAACGTATGTTGTTATGCGGTCTGACCGATAAAGATCTTCGTAGAATATGTAGGAGCCAATATGGGCATCCAGGTCCCGCTATTGGTTATTGACCAGAGAGGTGTCTCGGTCATGTCTACATAGTTCTCTAACCTGTAGGGTCCGCACGCTTAACGTTCGTTGACGATATAGTACTATATGAGTTATGTATGTTGATGACCGAATGTTGTTCGGAGTCCGGGATGAGATCACGGACATGACCAGGAACTCCAGAATGGTCCGGAGATAAATTTTGATATATGGGATAGTAGTGTTTGATCTCCGGAAGGGTCCCGGAATTCACCGAAAGGGGTTCCGGATGTTTCCCGAAATGTTTGGGCACGAGAACACTTTATCTGGGCCAAAGGGGAAAGCCCACGAGGCTTTTGGAAAGTGCAAAAGGAAGTTTTGCGGAGACCAGAGGCTAGATGCCAGGAACCCTGGCATCTAGGGGGTAGACGCCAGGAACCCTGGCGTCTAGCCCTGGAGTCCGAGAAGGACTCTTGCCTTTCGGGTGAAACCGACTTTGAGGAGGCTTTTACTCCAAGTTTCGACCCTAGGGCTCAACATATAAATAGAGGGGTAGGGCTAGCACCAAAGACAGATCAAGAAACACCAAGACGTGTGCCGGCAACCACGTCCCCTCTAGTTTATCCTCCGTCATAGTTTTCGTAGTGCTTAGGCGAAGCCCTGCGGAGATTGTTCTTCACCAACACCGTCACCACGCCGTCGTGCTGCCGAAACTCATCTACTACTTCGCCCCTCTTGCTGGATCGAGAAGGCGAGGACGTTACCGAGCCGAACGTGTGCAGAACTCGAAGGTGCCGTGCTTTCGGTACTTGGATCGGTCGGAGGTGAAGACGTACGACTACATCAACCGCGTTGATATAACGCTTCCGCGAACAGTCTACGAGGGTACGTAGACAACACTCTCCTCTCTCGTTTCTATGCATCACCATGATCTTGTGTGTGCGTAGGAATTTTTTTGAAATTACTACGTTGCCCAACACATCATTAACTTCCTCACTAATTGGTGTAGGCGTCACAGAAACCGGTTTCTGTGATGAACTACTTTCCAATAGAGGAGCAGGTATAGTTACCTCATCAAGTTCCACTTTCCTCCCACTCACTTCTTTAGAGATAAACTCCTTCTCTAGAAAGGATCCATTCTTAGCAACGAATGTCTTGCCTTCGGATCTGTGATAGAAGGTGTATCCAACAGTCTCCTTTGGGTACCTATGAAGACACATTTCTCCGATTTGGGTTCGAGCTTATCAGGTTGAAGCTTTTTCACATAAGCATCGCAGCCCCAAACTTTCATAAACGACAACTTTGGTTTCTTTCCAAACCACAGTTCATAAGGCGTCGTCTCAACGGATTTCGATGGTGCCCTATTTAATGTGAATGCGGCCGTCTCTAAAGCATAACCCCAAAATGATAGCAGTAAATCTGTAAGAGACATCATAGATCGCTATCTAGTAAAGTACGATTACGACGTTCGGACACACCATTACGCTGTGGTGTTCCGGGTGGCGTGAGTTGCGAAACTATTCCACATTGTTTCAAATGTAGGCCAAACTCGTAACTCAAATATTCTCCTCCACGATCAGATCGTAGAAACTTTATTTTCTTGTTACGATGATTTTCAACTTCACTCTGAAATTCTTTGAACTTTTCAAATGTTTCAGACTTATGCTTCATTAAGTAGATATACCCATATCTGCTTAAATCATCTGCGAAGGTGAGAAAATAACAATATCCACCACGAGCCTCAACATTCATCGGACCACATACATCCGTATGTATGATTTCTAACAAATCTGTTGCTCTCTCCATAGTTCCAGAGAATGGCGTTTTAGTCATCTTGCCCATGAGGCACGGTTCACAAGTACCAAGTGATTCATAATCAAGTGGTTCCAAAAGTCCATCAGTATGGAGTTTCTTCATGCGCTTTACACCGATATGACCCAAATGGCAGTGCCACAAATAAGTTGCACTATCATTATCAACTCTGCATCTTTTGGCTTCAACATTATGAATATGTGTGTCACTACTATCGAGATTCAATAAGAATAGACCACTCTTTAAGGGTGCATGACCATAAAAGATATTACTCATATAAATAGAACAACCATTATTCTCTGATTTAAATGAATAACTCTTTCGCATCAAACAAGATCCAGATATAATGTTCATGCTTAACGCTGGCACCAAATAACAATTATTTAGGTCTAATACTAATCCCGAAGGTAGATGTAGAGGTAGCGTGCCGACCGCGATCACATCGACTTTGGAACCATTTCCCACGCGCATCGTCACTTCGTCCTTTGCCAGTGTTTGCTTAATTCGTATTCCCTGTTTCGAGTTGCAAATATTAGCAACAGAACCAGTATAAAATACCCAGGTGCTACTGCGAGCTCTAGTAAGGTACACATCAATAATATGTATATCACATATACCTTTGTTCACCTTGCCATCCTTTTTATCCGCCAAATACTTGGGGCGGTTCCGCTTCCAGTGACCAGTCTGCTTGCAGTAGAAGCACTCAGTTTCAGGCTTAGGTCCAGACTTGGATTTCTTCTCCCGAACAGCAACTTGCTTGCTGTTCTTCTTGAATTTCCCCTTCTTCTTCCCTTTACGCTTTTTCTTGAAACTGGTGGTCTTATTGACCATCAACACTTGACGCTCCTTCTTGATTTCTACCTCCACTGCCTTTAGCATTGCGAAGAGCTCGGGAATTGTCTTATCCATCCCTTGCATATTATAGTTCATCACGAAACTCTTGTAGCTTGGTGGCAGTGATTGTATAACTCTGTCAATGACACTATCAACCGGAAGATTAACTCCTAGCTGAGTCAAGTGATTATGGTACCCAGACATTCTGAGTATATGTTCACTGACAGAACTATTCTCCTCCATCTTGCAGCTGTAGAACTTATTGGAGACTTCATATCTCTCAATCCGGGCATTTTCTTGAAATATTAACTTCAACTCCTGGAACATCTCATATGCTCCATGACGTTCAAAACGTCGTTGAAGTCCCGGTTCTAAGCCGTAAAGCATGGCACACTGAACTATCGAGTAGTCATCAGCTTTGCTTTGCCAGACGTTCTTAACGTCGTCAGTCGCATCAGCAGCAGGCCTGACACTCAACGGTGCTTCCAGGACGTAATTCTTCTGAGCAGCAATGAGGATAATCCTCAAGTCACGGACCCAGTCCGTGTAATTGCTACCATCATCTTTCTACTTTGCTTTCTCAAGGAACGCATTAAAATTCAACGGAACAACGACACGGGCCATCTATCTACAATCAAACATAGACAAGCAAGATACTATCAGTTACTAAGTTCATGATAAATTTAAGTTCAATTAATCATATTACTTAAGAACTCCCACTTAGAAAGACATCCCTCTAATCTTCTAAGTGATCACGTGATCCAAATCAACTAAACCATAACCGATCATCACGTGAAATGGAGTAGTTTTCAATGGTGAACATCACTATGTTGAGCATATCTACTATATGATTCACGCTCGGCCTTTCGGTCTCAGTGTTCCGAGGCCATATCTGCATATGCTAGGCTCGTCAAGTTTAACTTGAGTATTCTGTGTGTGCAAAACTGGCTTGCACCCATTGTAGACGGACGTAGAGCTTATCACACCCGATCATCACGTGGTGTCTGGGCACGACGAACTTTGGCAACGGTGCATACTCAGGGAGAACACTTTTTATCTTGAAATTTAGTGAGAGATCATCTTATAATGCTACCATCAATCAAAGCAAGATAAGATGCATAAAAGATAAACATCACATGCAATCAATATAAGTGATATGATATGGCCATCATCATCTTGTGCTTGTGATCTCCATCTCCGAAGCACCGTCATGATCACCATCGTCACCGGCGCGACACCTTGATCTCCATCGTAGCATCGTTGTCATCTCGCCAATCTTATGCTTCCACAACTATCGCTACCACTTAGTGATAAAGTAAAGCATTACAGGGCGATTGCATTACATACAATAAAGCGACAACCATATGGCTCCTGCCAGTTGCCTATAAATCGGTTACAAAACATGATCATCTCATACAATAAAATTTAGCATCATGTCTTGACCATATCACATCACAACATGCCCTGCAAAAACAAGTTAGACGTCCTCTACTTTGTTGTTGCAAGTTTTACGTGGCTGCTACGGGCTTAGCAAGAACCGTTCTTACCTACGCATCAAAACCACAACGATAGTTTGTCAAGTTGGTGTTGTTTTAACCTTCGCAAGGACCGGGCGTAGCCACACTCTGTTCAAGTAAAGTTGGAGAAACTGACACCCACCAGCCACCTATGTGCAAAGCACGTCGGTAGAACCAGTCTCGCGTAAGCGTACGTGTAATGTCGGTCCGGTCCGCTTCATCCAACAATACCGCCGAACCAAAGTATGACATGCTGGTAAGCAGTATGACTTATATCGCTCACAACTCACTTGTGTTCTACTCGTGCATATAACATCTACGCATAAAACCTGGCTCGGATGCCACTGTTGGGGAACGTAGTAATTTCAAAAAAAATTCCTACGCACACGCAAGATCATGGTGATGCATAGCAACGAGAGGGGAGAGTGTTGTTCACGTACCCTCATAGACCGAAAGCGGAAGCATTAGCACAACGCGGTTGATGTAGTCGTACGTCTTCACAATCCAACCAATCAAGAACCGAACGTACGGCACCTCCGAGTTTAGCACACGTTCAGCCCGATGACGTCCCTCAAACTCCGATCCAGCCGAGTGTTGAGGGAGAGTTTCGTCAGCACGATGGTGTGGTGACGATGTTGATGTTCTACCGACGCAGGGCTTCGCCTAAGCACCGCTACAGTAATATCAAGGTGGACTATGGTGGAGGGGGGCACCGCACACGGCTAAAAGATCAAACGATCAATTGTTGTGTCTCTGGGGTGCCCCCTGCCCCCGTATATAAAGGAGAAAGGGGGGTGCAGCCGGCCAGGGAGGAGGCGCGCCAGGAGGAGTCCTACTCCCACCGGGAGTAGGCCACCCCCCCCCTTTCCTAGTGGATTAGGACTTGGGAGGGGGAAAGAGTGGAGGAGAAGAAGGAAGGGGGGCGCCGCCCCCTTCTCCTTGTCCTATTCGGACTGGAGGGGAAGGGCACGCGACCCAGCCCTGGCCGCCTCTCCTCTCTTCCACCTAGGCCCACTAAGGCCCATTAAGTCCCCGGGGGGGTCCGATAACCGCCCGGTACTTCGGTAAAATCCTGATTTCACCCGGAACACTTCCGATATCCAAACATAGACTTCCAATATATCAATCTTCATGTCTCGACCATTTCAAGACTCCTCGTCATGTCCGTGATCACATCCGGGACTCCGAACAACCTTCGGTACATCAAAACATATAAACTCATAATATAACTGTCATCAAAACGTTAAGCGTGCGGACCCTACGGGTTCGAGAACTATATAGACATGACCGAGACACGTCTCCGGTCGATAACCAATAGCGGAACCTAGATGCTCATATTGGCTCCCACATATTCTACGAAGATCTTTATCGGTCAAACCGCATAACAACATATGTTGTTCCCTTTGTCATCGGTATGTTACTTGCCCGAGATTCGATCGTCGGTATCTCAATACCTAGTTCAATCTCATTACCGGCAAGTCTCTTTACTCGTTTCGTAATACATCATCCCGCAACTAACTCATTAGTCGCAATGCTTGCAAGGCTTAAGTGATGTGCATTACCGAGAGGGCCCAGAGATACCTCTCCGACATTCGGAGTGACAAATCCGAATCTCGAAATATGCCAACCCAACAAGTACCTTCGGAGACACCTGTAGAGCACCTTTATAATCACCCAGTTACTTTGTGACGTTTGGTAGCACACAAAGTATTCCTCCGGTAAACGGGAGTTGCATAATCTCATAGTCATAGGAACATGTATATGTCATGAAGAAAGCAATAGCAGAATACTAAATGATCGTGTGATAAGCTAACGGAATGGGTCATGTAAATCACATCATTCTCCTAATGATGTGACCCCATTAATCAAATGAGAACTCATGTCTATGGTTAGGAAACATAACCATCTTTGATCAACGAGCTAGTCAAGTAGAGGCATACTAGTGACAATCTGTTTGTCTAGGTATTCACACATGTATTATGTTTCCTGTTAATACAATTCTAGCATGAATAATAAACATTTATCATGATATAAGGAAATAAATAATAACTTTATTATTGCTTCTAGGGCATATTTCCTTCACGAATGACCGGTCGGGACCGGACGTCCGGAGCCTGAAGCCCCAGCCGAACCAAAGCGAGCGGACGTCCGGTCCGGACCGGACGACCGGTGTCACCGCACCCGAGCCAAATCAGCGGAAGACCGATGCCACCGGACGACCGGACAACTCCGGAAATCCGGTGCCCACGCAACCGAGCCAAAACTAGCGGAAGTCCGGAAGCCACCGGACGACCGGTCCCCAGTGGACGTCTGGTACCTATCTGCACACAGGATTCGGGCCCGAGGCCCATGTACCCCCTCACTTCGTCCCCATTTGCACTAAGACTATAAATAGACCTGATATTCCTCCTAGCTAGGATTAGCAAAGTAGTAGCTCATTAGAGATAGAGCTTTGCTCATCCATTACGGATCTACTCCACGAGAGAGACCGCGGCCCCTCTTCGGAGAAGATCCCTTCGATTCAAGACCCCCTTTTGGGTGCCCCCCATCAAGACCTCCTGTGGACAAGAACCGGTTACCGTGTATCATCCCTTGTTGACTTTGGATCATGTATCTCCCTTTGTGTTCATGGATCTAGTGCATGTGTGATCATACTTGTTGGTTTGAGTGATTCTCTCGTGTTTTCCCTCGTATTTCCCCTCATGATTCCCCTCATGTTCTTCGTGTTCTTCGCGGGATCCGCTCCTTTCGTGAAAGATCGGCCGTATAGGGTTTCACCCTACATCATCTTGGTATCTAGACCCACATTGATCACGATTTCGGAGCCTCCCCGTCATGTTTCTAGCCTTGTTTTTGTTGATTCTGTCCCTAATTCTAAAATTCCCCACAAAAATAGCCCCAATTTTTTTATTTGTCAGTGTGATGAAATTTTGTTGGATTTGATACGTGGATGTGCTTTGTCTTGAGTAGATCTAGCATTTCCCCTTCATCTCCACCTTTTCCATCCACTAATCGGCCGGATTCAACGAATTTCGACCTCTCCATCACGAACCCTTGCTGTTCGTCCCGTGCCCGAAGTTGCCAAGGCACCGGACGTCCGCTAGCCACCGGACGTCCGACAACCGGATGACCGCTCTTCCACCGGACGTCCGGCGTTCCCTGACGAAACTGAACAATTTCAGTTCGGTCACCACCGCCGCTCCACCTCCACCTCTGCTTACACACCCCCATACCTCTACACCATCACCACTTCCGCATACCACCACCATTGCTTACTCGTATCGCACTCCGACTCGTTTTGCCACTTTTTGCTTTGAGAATTTGAGTTGCGGTTCCGTGTCCTTTTGTGTTTTGGCTATTTAGGTACGGTTTGACATCAACATCACCGCCGCTCATCTTCGTCATCGACAACAACCACTCCACCATTTTGACACCATACCGTAAGCAAGAAGCGGTAAAATCGTCTTGGTATAGTGATACATCATTCTTTCCATGACATTGATAACCATCATAGCCATACCTTTTGCGTCGCTTACCCATCGAGACTAGCCTTTGAGTATTGCCGGCAACGTGACTTGTGCACATTAGTGATCATACTTCCCATAGCATACATACATAGCATTGGTGCATATCATCTCTTGTGTCACAAAGCGTCATCGCATACTCAATTTCTATCTTGGTTCGTCAAGCATTGCATAAGAAAAGAGCTCAAACACAAAGAGCCAAACAAGCTTTTAAGCAAAAGGAAAAGATAAGGAAAGAGCTTTTAAGCAAGAACCATAGCATCATACAACATTAAGATTGTCATACTAGATCATCTTGGATCATATCATCGGAATACCATACATAGAGCATACTTGGGATAGAAGTTATTGCATTTTTGCTTAGTAGGTTGTGCACAAGTTCTTGTATCCGCCTATTGTGCAATCGTGCTAGCGTCTCTCTAGTTTTGTGCAACAAGAGCATTTTCGTGGATTCCACATTTTGGCTCATCCTTGGTTGCCCAACCCCACTTATCATTTTGCATGTGTGTTTCCGTGTACCTTATATGCTTGGTCTACTTGTTACATTGCATCTTGCGAATCTTTTCCAACATTATTGAAGCTCACTTACAATTGCATCAAATTTTGTGCCACCATCCTAACCAAGATCCACCATAAGCTTTTACTTGTGTAGGTGTGAGAAACCGACAAGAATTGGTACCAATTGTGCTATTTCCTTGTCCTACATTGGAGTGATCATCGATCCACTTTCAACTTTGGTCATGGTACATTTGGTATTCGTTCTTCTCTTTCTACCACTCACATTTGTCTTGGAATGATGGATAGGCCAAGTACTTCTACCAACCCACTCTTCATCTGCCAAGACGACGACATGAACTCCTATGTCACAAAGAGCCACCTCTTTGGTGCACAACGTGCTTTGCATCAAGAGCAACAAGCAATGAGCGAACGCATCGACAACCTCGCCACCGACTTGCGACTCCCCAAGCAATGTACAAGAGATTACTTCGACCACAAGCTCGACGACCGATAACCCACAAGTATAGGGGATCACAACAGTTTTCGAGGGTAGAGTATTCAACCCAAATTTATTGATTTGACACAAGGGGAGCCAACGAATATTCTCAAGTATTAACAGTTGAGTTGTCAATTCAACCACACCTGAAAGACTTAATATCTGCAGCAAAGTATTTAGTAGCAAAGTAATATGGAAGTAACGGTAACGGTGGCAAAAGTAACAGTATTGGTTTTGTATGATTGTAACAGTAGCAACGGAAAAGTAACTAAGCAAAGATCAATATATGAAAATCTCGTAGGAAATGGATCAGTGATGGATAATTATGTTGGATGTGATTCCTCATGCAACAGTTATAACCTAGGGTGACACGGAACTAGCTCCAGTTCATCAATGTAATGTAGGCATGTATTCCGAATATAGTCATACGTGCTTATGGAAAAGAACTTGCATGACATCTTTTGTCCTACCCTCCCGTGGCAGCGGGGTCCTAGTGGAAACTAAGGGATATTAAGGCCTCCTTTTAATAGAGTACCATACCAAAGCATTAACACTTAGTGAATACATGAACTCCTCAAACTACGGTCATCACCGGTAAGTATCCCGATTATTGTCACTTCGGGGTTAACGGATCATAACACATAATAGGTGACTACAGACTTGCAAGATAGTATTAAGAACTCACATATATTCATGAAAACATAATAGGTTCAGATCTGAAATCATGGCACTCGGGCCGTAGTGACAAGCATTAAGCATAGCAAAGTCATATCAACATCAATATCAGAACATAATGGATACTAGGGATCAAACCCTAACAAAACTAACTCAATTACATGATAAATCTCATCCAACACATCACCGTCCAGCAAGCCTACGATGGAATTACTCACGCACGGCGGGGAGCATCATGAAATTGGTGATGGAGGAAGGTTGATGATGATGATGGCGACGGATTCCCCTCTCCGGAGCCTCGAACGGACTCTAGATCAAACCTCCCGAGAGAGATTAGGGCTTGGCGACGCCTCCGTATCGTAAAACGTGATGAATCCTTCTTTTCGATTTTTTTTCTCCTCGAACATGAATATATAGAGTTGGAGTTGAGGTCGGTGGAGCACCAGGGGGCCCACGAGGCAGGGGGGTGCGCCTAGGGGGTAGGCTCTCCTCCCACCCTCGTGGGCAGGGTGTGAACCCCCTGGCCTTGATTCTTTCGCCAGTATTTTTTATATATTCCAAAAATATTCCCCGTTGATTTTCGGGTCATTCCGAGAACTTTTATTTATGCACAAAAATAATACCATGGCAATTCTGCTGAAAACAACGTCATTCCGGGTTAGTTCTATTCAAATCATGCAAGTTAGAGTCCAAAATAAGGGCAAAAGTGTTTGGAAAAGTAGATATGATGGAGACGTATCAACTCCCCCAAGCTTAAACCTTTGCTTGTCCTCAGGCAATTCAGTTGATAAACTGAAAGTGATAAAGAAAAACTTTTACAAACTCTGTTTGCTCTTGTTGTTGTAAATATGTAAAGCCAGCATTCAAGTTTTCAGCAAAGATTATGAACTAACCATATTCACAATAACACTTAGGTCTCATGTTTACTCATATCAATGGCATAATCAACTAGCGAGCAATAATAGTAAATCTCGGATGACAACACTTTCTCAAAACAATCATAATATGATATAACAAGATGGTATCTCGCTAGCCCTTTCTGAGACCGCAAAACATAAATGCAGAGCACCTCTGAAGATCAAGGGCTGACTGGAAATTGTAATTCATGGTAAAAGAGATCCAGTCACAGTCATACTCAATGTAAACTAATAATAATACATGCAAATGACAGCGGTGCTCTCCAACTGGTGCTTTTTAATAAAAGGATGATGACTCAACATAAAAGTAAATAGATAGGCCCTTCGCAGAGGGAAGCAGGGATTTGTAGAGGTGCCAGAGCTCGACTTTGAAATAGAGATAAATAATATTTTGAGTGGTATACTTTCATTGTCAACATAAAAACCGAGAGATCTCGATATCTTCCATGCTACACACATTATAGGTGGTTCCCAAGCAGAATGGTAAATTTTATACTTCCCCTACCACCAACAAACATCAATCCATGGCTTGTCCAAAACAATGGGTGCCTCCAACTAACAACAATCCTGGGGGAGTTTTGTTTGCAATTATTTTGATTTCATCTGAGCATGGGACTGGGCATCTCGGTTACCAGCCATTTTCTCGTGAATGAGGAGCGGAGTCCACTCCTCTTGGGAATAACCCGCCTAGCATGGAAGATATAGACAACCCTAGTTGATACATGAGCTATTCGAGCATACAAAACAGAATTTCATTTGAAGGTTTAGAGTTTGGCACATACAAATTTACTTGGAACGGCAGGTAGATACCGCATATAGGAAGGTATGGTGGACTCATATGGAATAACTTTGGGGTTTATGGAAGTGGATGCACAAGCAGTATTCCCGCTTAGTACAAGTGAAGGATAGAAAGAGACTGGGAAGCGACCAGCTAGAGCGTGACAATAGTCATGAACATGCATTAAAATTAATCAACACTGAGTGCAAGCATGAGTAGGATATAATTCACCATGAACATAAATATCGTGGAGGCTATGTTGATTTTGTTTCGACTACATGTGTGAACATGTACCAAGTCAAGCCACTCAAATCGTTCAAAGGAGAATACCATCCTATCATACCGCATCACAACCGTTTTAATAGCATGTTGGCACGCAAGGTAAACCATTATAAACTCCTAGCTACTTAAGCATGGCATGAGAAACTATAGTCTCTAATTGTCATTGCAAACATGTTTCATTCATAATAGGTTGAATCAGGTCATACCAGCTTTTCTCATCTCAATCAGTTCATCATATATCGTCATTATTGCCTTTCACTCGCACGACCGAACGGTGTGGATAATAACAATAGTGCATGTGCATTGGACTAAGCTGGAATCTACAAGCATTCAATACAAGGGAGAAGACAAGATAATATGGGCTCTTGGTTAAGTCAATAATAATGCATATGAGAGCCACTCAACATTTTCATCATGTTCTTCTCCTCTTGACCCCCAAAGAAAAGAAAGGAAATAAAACTATTTATACGGGAAAGCTCCCAACAAGCAAAAGAAGAACGAGAAATCTTTTGGGGTTTTCTTTTTAATTATTACTACTACAGGCATGGAAAGTAAACTAGCTAAAAGCTACAACTATTTTTTTTTGGTTTTTCTTAAGGTTTTTCAAACACACAAGAAGAATGCTGGAAGGGGAAATAAACTAGCATGGATAGTACAATGAAAAAGTATGAGCATCGACAACTGGCATGAGTATGTGAATATGAATGTAATGTCGATGAGAAATACGTACTCCCCTGAGCTTAGGCTTTTGGCCTAAGTTGGTCTAGGGCCATGGATGTCCTAGTGGATATCCAAAGTTGAAGTTGGGATCGTACTGAGATGCAGCAGCTACTGCCTGAAGAGCTGCAGCCTGGCGGCGGGCTGCCTCCGTCCTCCTCTCGTACTCGTTCACCTTCTCTCTGGTTATAACATATCTCCCTTTTGTCTGAAAGTGAAAGAAAGCAGGAGCAGGGAGAGCAACATGGACAGTGCGATGCCTGTCAAAGATTAGTCGATACTGGAGGGGTTGTTCATTCCTCTCAATAAAGTGATGGCGAACCATAGCGTTAAAATCTAGATGAGCAGGAGGCAACTCCATATCATTTTCATGTACGGGTACCTCGGGAAAATTAGCTAAACGGGTTGCATAAATTCCACCGAACAAATCTCCACTTAAACCGTTAAGATGCAACCTACGTGCAACAATAGCCCCCAAGTTATATTGTTTATCTCCTAATACAACACTCTTGAGAACACTAAGATCGGGAACACACATGTGACATGACTCATCCTTACCATTAATGCATCTACCTATAAAGAGAGCAAAATAATGTATGGCGGGAAAATGAATGCTCCCTATGGTAGCTTATGTTATTTCTCTAGATTCCCCCAGAGTGATACTAGCAAGAAATTCTTTAAATTCAGATTTGTGAGGTTCGCTAACATTACCCCACTGCGGGAGTTTACAAGCAGTATTAAAATCTTCTAAGTCCATGGTATAAGATTTATCATAGAGATCAAATAGGACAGTGTGAGAATTGCGTGATGATGTAAATTTAAATCTTCTCACAAAGGAATCAGTTAGGTGATAATATTGGGGGCACTTATTTGACACGAAGCCCTCAAGTTCAGCATTATGCACATACGCGTCAAAATTCCTCCTTAATTCCTGCTTGGACCATAAAACCTTCTGACGGCCATTCACAAGGCCACACTTGAGCTTCTCTTGGTAGTTCATAGTCAGGCTCACGTATCGCGAGCCTAGGTCCTTGCTTCTTTGAGGAACCACCTTGGTACATTTTCCTAAACATATTTCTTCCTCTGAAAAATTTCTAAAAATTTTAGTAACTCGAAAATAAAATTGGACCAAACTCAACAAGATTGATAGCAACTACTCCCACAAGTGCCTAGAGGCCATATCATGCAATAGAACTACTTGGGACCAAATAAATTTGACATGCAAGCTCAAGAATGGGGTCACCTAAGCAGCAAAAATTTGAAATAAATGAAGCACTAGAACAAAAACTAATTGGACAATTGGAGGAGTCACATACCAGAGAACAATCCCCCAAAGCAGTTTTTTGAATGGAGCTTTGAGCAAGGAGATCGAAAATGGCAGCAAGATGTAACGTGTCATAACAAATGGAACAGTGATAAGTTGCATGGAAATATATCTCGGAATGGATATGGAAATGCCATAATAGGTAGGTATGGTGGTTGTTTTGAGGAAGGTATATGGTGGGTGTATGGTACCGGCGAAAGTTGCGCAGTACTAGAGAGACTAGCAATGGTGGGAGGGTGAGAGTCCGTATAATCCATGGGCTCAACATTAGTCATAAAGAAATCACATACTTATTGCAAAAATCTATTAGTTATCGAAACAAAGTACTACGCGCATGCTCCTAGGGGGATAGATTGGTAGGAAAAGACCATCGCCCGTCCCCCACTGCCACTCATAAGAAAGACAATCAATAAATAAATCATGCTCCGACTTCATCACATAACAGTTCACCATACGTGCATGCTACGGGAATCATAAACTTTAGAATAAGTATTTCTCAAATTCACAACTACTCAACTAGCATGAATATAATATCACCATCTTCATATCTCAAAACAATTATCAAGTATCAAACTTCTCATAGTATTCAATGCACTTTTTATGAAAGTTTTTATTATACCCATCTTGGATGCCTATCATATTAGGACTAATTTTATAGCCAAAGCAAATTACCATGCTGTTCTAAAATACTCTCAAAATAATATAAGTGAATCATGAGATATCAATAATTTCTATAAAATAAAACCACCACCGTGCTCTTAAAGATATAAGTGAAGCACTAGAGCAAAATTATCTAGCTCAAAAAATATAAGTGAAGCACATAGAGTATTCTAATAAATTCTGATTCACGTGTGTCTCTCCAAATGGTGTGTACAGCAAGGATGATTGTGGTAAACTAAAAATCAAAGACTCAAATCATACAAGACGCTCCAAGCAAAACACATATCATGTGGTGAATAAAAATATAGCCTTAAGTAAAGTTATCGATGGACGAAGACGAAAGAGGGGATGCCTTCTGGGGCATCCCCAAGCTTAGGCTTTTGGTTGTCCTTGAATCTTACCTTGGGGGTGCCATGGGAATCCCCAATCTTAGGCTCTTGCCACTCCTTATTCCAAAATCCATCAAATCTTTACCCAAATCTTGAAAACTTCACAACACAAAACTCAACAGAAAATCTCATGAGCTCCGTTAGTATAAGAAAACAAACCACCACTTCAAGGTACTGTAATGAACTAATTCTTTATTTATATTGGTGTTAAACCTATTGTATTCCAACTTCTCTATGGTTCATACCCCCCGATACTAGCCATAGATTCATCAAAATAAGCAAACAACACACGAAAAATAGAATATGTCAAAAACAGAACAGTCTGTAGTAATCTGTAGGTTTCGAATACTTATGTAACCCAAAAAATCATGAAATAAATTGGTGGACGTGAGTAATTTTTCTATTAATCATCTGCAAAAATAATCAACCTAATCGTACTCTCCAGTAAAACATGGCAGCTAATCTCGTGAGCGCTAAAGTTTTTCTGTTTTTTACAGCAAGATCGCAAAGACTTTCCCCAAGTCTTTCCAAAGGTTCTACTTGGAACAAACACTAATTAAAAACATAAAACCACATCTAAACAGAAGCTAGATGAATTATTTATTACTAAACAGGAACAAAAAGCAAGAAACAAAAATAAAATTGGGTTGCCTCCCAACAAGCGCTATCATTTAACGCCCCTAGCTAGGCATAATAGCAAGAATAGATCTAGATATTGTCATCTTTGGTATGCAATTCTTCAATAGAACACTTATAACCCTTAGGAGTTTCCTTATTTTTATTAGTGATCAAACTCCTAGGCAAGAAATCAAGAAATTCATCTGTAGCAAAAGGTTCATTAATGATAGCAAAAAAGTTGGGGTGAACACTTATTGCTTTGAGATCCGCATTTTCCTTACTAGAAGATTCACCTTTATTTTTAGGCACATACATAAACTTGGCAACTCTAGTAGTAGGAGGATTTGGAGTATTTTTCACGGAAGAAAAGGCAGACCCTAAGTTGGTAATAATATCATCAAGTTTATCAATTCTTGTGGAATCTTGATCTATCTTTTCGTTAACTATGGGTTCTTTTTCTTTTAAAAAAATCAGAGTAACTCCTACCTTAGATCCATATTGGGTAATCTGGTTGTGGATCTTTTTATCCAAATTCTCAATCAACTCTACAGTGGGCACTTTATTTTCAATAATTTCAAGCCTTTGCATCACATGTTCCAAAGTTAAAATAGTTCCATTAACCAACAGAGGTGGTGGCCCAAACAAATCTATCATAGCATTATAAGAATCAAAAGTATGGCTATCCAAGAAATTCCCTCCGGTAATGGTATCAAGAATATATCTATTCCAAGGGGTGATGCCTACATAAAAATTGCGAAGAAGAACGGAAGTGGATTGCTTCCTAGTGGATCTATTCTGAGCATTGCAAATTCTATACCAAGCATCTTTTAAATTTTCTCCCTCCCTTTGTTTAAAATTGAGAACTTCATGGTCGGGAGTACTAACGGTGATAGAAGGGCTAGACATAATAGCAAAACCAATGATCTAACACACAGACACACAAGAAGCAAGCAAAAAGAGGCGAACGGAAAAGAGGGCGAATGGAAAAGAGGGCGAATAAAATGGCAAGGGTGAAGTGAGGGAGAGGAAAACAAGAGGCAAATGGCAAATAATGTAATGCGAGGGATAAGAGTTTGTGATGGGTACTTGGTATGTCTTGACTTGTGCGTAGATCTCCCCAGCAACGGTGCCAGAAATGGCTTGTTGATGGGAGATCAAATCTTGACTTGACTTGGTGCAACCTCCCCGGCAACGGCGCCAGAAAATAGTCTTGATAACCCACAAGTATAGCGGATCGCAACAGTTTTCGAGGGTAGAGTATTCAACCCAAATTTATTGATTCGACATAAGGGGAGCCAACGAATATTCTCAAGTATTAACAGTTGAGTTGTAAATTCAACCGCACCTGAAAGACATAATATCTGCAGCAAAGAATTTAGTAGCAAAGTAATATGGAAGTAAAGGTAACAGTGGCAAAAGTAACAGTATTGGTTTTGTAGTGATTGTAACAGTAGCAACGGAAAAGTAACTAAGCAAAGATCAATATATCAAAAGCTCGTAGGCAATGGATCAGTGATGGATAATTATGTCAGATGCGATTCCTCATGCAACAGTTATAACCTAGGGTGACACAGAACTAGCTCCATCAATGTAATGTAGGCATGTATTCTGAATATAGTCATACGTGCTTATGGAAAAGAACTTGCATGACATCTTTTGTCCTACCCTCCCGTGGTAGAGGGGTCCTAGTGGAAACTAAGGGATATTAAGGCCTCCTTTTAATAGAGTACTGGACCAAAGCATTAACACTTAGTGAATACATGAACTCCTCAAACTACGGTCATCACCGGTAAGTATCCCGATTATTGTCACTTCAGGGATAACGGATCATAACACATAATAGGTGACTATAGACTTGCAAGATAGGATCAAGAACTCACATATATTCATGAAAACATAATAGGTTCAGATCTGAAATCATGGCACTCGGGCCCTAGTGACAAGCATTAAGCATATCAAAGTCATAGCAACATCAATCTCAGAACATAATGGATACTAGGGATCAAACCCTAACAAAACTAACTCGATTACATGATAAATCTCATCCAACCCATCACCGTCCAGCAAGCCTACGATGGAATTACTCACGCACGGCGGTGAGCATCATGAAATTGGTGATGGAGGAAGGTTGATGATGACGATGGCGACGGATTCCCCTCTCCGGAGCCCCGAACGGACTCCAGATCAGCCCTCCCGAGAGAGATTAGGGCTTGGCGGCGGCTCCGTATCATAAAACACGATGAATCCTTCTCTCCGATTTTTCTCTATCCGAACGTGAATACATAGAGTTGGAGTTGAGGTCGGTGGAGCACCAGGGGGCCCACGAGGTAGGGGGCGCGCCCAGGGGGTAGGCGCGCCCCCACCCTCGTGGACAGGGTGTGGCCCCCTGGCCTTGATTCTTTCGCCACTATTTTTTATATATTCCAAAAATATTCTCCGTTGATTTTCAGGTCATTCTGAGAACTTTTATTTCTGCACAAAAATAACACCATGGCAATTCTGCTGAAAAACAGCGTCAGTCCGGGTTAGTTCTATTCAAATCATGCAAGTTAGAGTCCAAAACAAGGGCAAAAGTGTTTGGAAAAGTGGATACGATGGAGACGTATCAACGACCACAAGCAAGAGAATGACGCAAGAATGGACGAGATTTGTGCTTTGTTGCTCAACCACTCTTCTTCCACTTCGTCCTCGTCAAGAAGGAGCCGCTCAAGTCGACAATCCGACTACACCATCTCCGGCTCAAGTACACCGACATCGAATACTCTTCATCATGCTGCGCACCAAGATCGTCAAGCCAACCGCAACCCTCTACACGACAACAATTCCCAAGAACAGCGACATCGTCCAAACCAAGCTACCTTTGCGCAAGCACGAGCATGGTAATGACAAAGCCAACACGAAGAGGAAGAGCGAGCGCGTCTACACCAAGAAGCACAAGATGCTAAGGCACAACGTCAAGAGCAACAATTGCAAGAAGCTCAAGCACTTGAGGCACAATAAGCCCTCCGAGAATCAAGTCGAACCATAGCCAACCGAGGCCGACAAGCCCGTGAACATCAAGAAGCACTTCGCGAAGAAGTTCAAGAACGAATATATCAAGCTCGTGTGCATCATCAAGCTCGACAAGTTCCTCCACAATCTCATCAAGAACATCAAGTTCAACAAGAGCAAGAAGACAATGGAAATCCTCCACGGCAAGAGGAAGTTGCGAGAGACGATCCTCCTCGCCAAGGATGTCATCATCCCGACCCGAACATAGTGAAGAGCAACGCTATGGCAAGCTAAAGTTCACCATGCCCAAGTTCTATGGAAGCAATGATCCCGAAGAGTACCTTTCATGGGCATTGAAGGTCGACAAAATCTTCCGCTTGCACAACTATGAAGAAGAGAAGAAGATCGCGATGGCATCCCTTGAGTTCCAAGACTATGTCCTCATTTGGTGGGAACAAGTCATTGAGCGCCGAGAGGCAAAAGGTGAACCACCCATCACTACTTGGGCGCAAATGAAGGATGTCATGAGAGCACGCTTCGTGCCAACCTACTACAACCGCGACCTCTTCAAGAAACTCCAACTACTCAAGCAAGGAACCAAGAGCGTTGAAGAGTGCTACAAGGAAATGGAGATTGCAATGATACAAGCCAATGTCATGGAAGATGATGAGCAAACTATGGCACGTTTCTTGAATGGACTCAATCACCCTATCAAGAAGATTGCCGACTTCCAACCATACTCGAACCTCATCGAGCTAGTGCATCAAGCTACCAAAGCGGAACGTCAAGTGCAAGATGACTTCAAGTATACCAAGTTCTCATCCAAGTCCTATGGTTTCTCCAACACCCAAGCTTCAACGACTCCAACACCGCCTTCATCAACAAAGCCTTCTACAAGCAACGTCGACAACTCGAAATACAAGAAAGCTTCGACAACCCCAAGTCATCCTCCTACAACGAGCAACTTCAAGCCAAGAGCTTCATCATCATCTACCCCAACCGATGAGACCGTCAAGACAAGTTCCTTCAAACGCTTCACATGCGGAGGCCGAGGCCACAAGTCCTTTCAGTGTACCAACAAGCGGACCATGGTCCTCAACGACGATGGTACATATGACTCCATGAGCGAAGGAGAAATGAAAACACCTGAGCAAGTCGCCATGCACCGACAAGTGAACGGTGAAGAGGAACAAGTCTTTTGTGATGAAGATTCAAGTCCCGCTCTCGTTGTCTCCAAGGTCTTGACCCTTCAATATCACCAAGAAGAAGACCAAAGATGCCACATCTTTCATACCAAGGATGGCATCAATGGAAGGTCCGTCAAGGTCATCATCGATGGAGGAAGTTGTCATAACTTAGCAAGTGAAGAACTTTGCTCCAAGCTCCAATTAACCAAGACGAAGCACCCACATCCCTACAAAGTTCAATGGCTAAGCGACTTCGGCACTATTCAAGTTGAGCATAGAGTGCAAGTCTCCTTCAAAATCGGAGCTTACGAAGACACTTTGGAGTGTGATGTCATTCCAATGACCGTTTGCCACCTTCTTCTTGGTCGACCATGGAAATTTGATAGAGGTGTCATCCACAACAACCGAACGAACCACTACATCTTCAAGATGAGAGGAAAGGAGTACATACTTCGCCCTATGTCTCCAAGCCAAGTGATCGCTGACAAGCAAGCCACCCATCATGGAGAGAATAGTGAGAGAGCGAACCACCAAAAAGAGAGTGAGCGCCACAAGCCCAAATTGAGTGCCTCCACGATGAGAGAAAAGAAGAACTTAGTTCTATTTGCCACCAAAAGTGAGATAAGAGAAGTGTGTGAGAACCCTTCTAGTGTCATGCACTGTGTCCTTTTATGCAAGGGCAACGCACCACAAGCTAACACCTCTCACACTCTACCTTTAGTGTTGTCTTCTCTTTTGCAGGAATTCCAAGATGTTTTCCCCGACGAGCTACCTCCGGGACTACGTCCACTACGAGGCATCGAGCACCGCATCGACCTCATCCCCGGAGCACCACTTCCGAACAAAGCTCCCTACCGTGTCAACCCCGAAGAAACCAAAGAAATACATAGGCAAGTAAAACATCTCATAGACCATGGACATGTGCGTGAAAGTTTGAGTCCTTGTGCTGTTCCGGTCATTCTTGTGCCAAAACGAGACAGTAGCTTTCGCATGTGTTCCGATTGTAGACCTATCAATGCTATCACTGTTCGATATAGGTACCCCATTCCACGCCTTGATGATATGCTTGATGAACTTAGTGGTGCCACTATCTTTTCCAAAATTGATCTTAAAAGTGGTTACTATCAAATCCGCATACAAGAGGGTGATGAATGGAAAACCGCTTTCAAAACAAAGTTTGGCTTGTACGAGTGGTTAGTCATGCCTATGAGTTTATCGGAAGCACCGGGTACTTTCATGCGTCTTATGAATTATGTGTTTCGCCCTTACATTGGTGAGTTCTTTGTGGTCTACTTCGATGATATCCTTGTTTATAGCAAATCTCTCAAAGATCATGTCACCCATGTTCGAACCGTTTTGCAAACTCTTCGAAAATAGCGTCTCTATGCTAACATGGAAAAATGCCTTTTGGCATTGATAAGCTCGTTTTCTTGGGTTTTGTTGTTTCCTCTAAGGGTGTTCATGTTGATGACTCTAAGATCAATGCTATTAGAACTTGGCCACAACTAACCAACTTGCATCAAGTGCGTAGCTTCCTTGGTTTAGCCGGTTTCTACCGTAGATTTGTGAAGGACTTTAGCACAATTGCTTCACCTTTGCATGCTTTGAGCAAGAAAAATGCGCCTTTTGTTTGGGGACCATCCCAAGATACCTCTTTCAATGAGCCCAAGAATTTGCTTACTCATGCTCACATGCTTGCATTACCCAATTTTGACAAACCCTTTGAGATTCATTGCGATGCTAGTGGTAATGGCATATGAGGTGTGTTAACGCAAGAGAAGCGCCCCATTGCTTACTTTAGTGAGAAACTTTCCGGAGCGCAACTCAATTACCCCATCTATGACAAAGAGTTATATGCTTTAGTGCGAGTTTTGCATGAATGGGAACATTATCTTCGCCCTCATGAATTTATCATTCATACCAATCATGAAACGCTTAAATACCTTAAGGGTCAAACTAAGTTGAACAAGCGTCATGCTAAATGGAGTGAATTCATTGAGTCATTTCCTTATATCATCAAGTACATCAAAGGTAAGGAAAATGTTGTGGCGGAAGCTCTTTCCCGCATATGCATGCTTGTTACTCAACTTGAATTGGATGTCATTGGCTTTGAGCACATAAAATACTTGTATGAGCATGATCCTACTTTTGCTATTCCTTATGCCAAATGTTTGATGCATACCTCTTGGGAATGCTATTACATCAAAGATGGTTATCTTATGAGAGCTAACAAACTTCGCATCCCCGAGTCTTCTCTTCGTTTGTTGCTTTTGCAGGAATCTCATGGAGGAGGACTAATGGGACATTTTGGACGCGACAAAACTTTTGCTACGCTCTCCAAGAACTATTATTGGCCTAACATGTTTCGCGATGTCAACCGCTTCACCAACCGATGCTCTACATGTCGCAAAGCTAAGTCTAAAGCTCAATCCCATGGCCTTTATATGCCTCTCCCAATTCCATATCAACCATGGGAAGATATTAGCATGGATTTTGTACTTGGATTGCCTAGAACTGGAAATAGAAAGGATTCGGTATTTGTTGTTGTGGACCGATTCTCTAAGATGGCACATTTCATTCCTTGCAACAAGATAGATGATGCTTCACATGTTGCCAATCTCTTTTGTAGGGAAATATTGCGTCTACATGGAGTGCCAAAGACGGTTGTCTCGGACCGCGACATCAAGTTCCTAAGCTACTTTTGGAAGACCCTATGCGCCAAGCTCGGAATCAAGCTACTCTTCTCCATGGTGTACCATCCGCAAACCGACGGCCAAACGGAGGTGACCAACCGCACACTCTCCGCTCTACTTCGCGTGCTCATCAAGAAGAACATCAAAGAGTGGGAGGAGTGTCTACCTATCGCCGACTTCGCCTACAACCACGCAAGACACTCAACTACCGGCAAGTCCCCCTTCGAGGTTGTCTACGGATTCAACCCATTGTCACCATTGGACATTCTTCCTCTACCACTACAAAAGCGCATTAATATGGACGCAAGTGCAGTGTGAACCATCTCAAGAAGGTGCATGAAGATACAAGGCACACCATCGAGCGCCAAGTACAATGACTTGCGACCAAGCTCAACATCAACAAGCAACCCATGGTATTCAACATTGGTGATCTTGTGTGGCTACACCTTCGCAAGGACCGCTTCCCCACCGAACGTGAGTCCAAACTTCTACCACGAGCGGATGGACCCTTCAAGGTGCTTTGTAACGCCCCGAGTCCGTTGCGCCAGGTGTCTTCCAGTTATCCGCTATTGTTGCCTTGTCATTTGTTTGTGTGTCATGCATTTCATATCATGTCATCATGTGCATCGCATTTGCATACGTGTTCGTCTCATGCATCCGAGCATTTTCCCCGTTGTCCATTTTGCAATCCGGCACTCGTATGTCCTCCGGCGCCCTCTTTTGTCTCTTTTAGTGAGCGAGTGTTAAACTTTCTCGGAATGGACCGAGATTTGCCAAGCGGCCTTGGTACACCACCGATAGACCGCCTGTCAAGTTCCGTGCCATTTGGAGTCCGTTTGATACTCCAACGGTTAACCGGGGAACCGTAAAGGCCTCGTGTGTGTTGCAACCCAACACCCCTCCAAAGTGGCCCAAAACCCATCCAAACCCCCTCCATCCTCTCGGTCGTTCGATCACGATCGCGTGGCCGAAAACCGCGCCTCATTTTGACTCTCCTAGCTCCCTCTATCTATATATATGTGCTCCCCTCTGAAAATTCGCACACATGAAACCCTAGATCCAACCCCTCCGCGCCGCCGGACACGTCCGCCGCCTCCGTCAGCCACTCCGGGCGCGCCACGTGTCCCTGGACCCATCCCCCGCCGCCGCGGCCCGGCGAGCCCGAGGAGGGCCCGCCCGAGCCCAGCCGCCCCGTGCCCGCGGTCGCCTCCGTCGCCCGCCCGGTCGCGCGCCCGAGCCCCAGTGCCTCACCCGCGAGCACGCGCCGCCGCCACCGCGAGCTCCGGCCGCCGTCGATGTCCCGCCTCCTCCGCCCGCCGCCCGGTCGCCGTCCGGCGCATCCGCGGTCGCCGCGCGTCGCCCGCCGCTTTCCCGACGCCACCGCTCTGCGCCTCCACTCCGGCGAGTCCTGCGCCCCTTCTTCGTCTCTGGCAAGTCCGGCCACTCCTCCGACGAACTCCGGCCGTCTCCCCCATCTCCGGCGAGAGATCCGTCCATCCTCGGTTCACGTGCAAAGTCAACCCTAGATCCAGATCTGATTCGGAGGTTGATTTTTCGTCTAAGTCATTTTCCTGTTCATATTTTTAAGCCCTGTTCATCATGTCATACCTCCGCATCCGTAGCTCCGTTTTGGGCGTGCCATATATCAAAATGTTCATCATGATGTGATCTTCACTTTGTTCCATTGAACCATGCTTGTTTGAGTCCATCTTGATGCCCTAATGACTGTTGCAAGAGTGCTATAAAATGTTAGTTCTTGATTCTTATCAGTTTATGAGCTTTTGTCATTTTTGCCATGATTATTGTGTGCTGCATATGAGCATGAGCTCTACATGTGTTTTGGGCTATGCCATGCCATATTTACAGGGGTGTATGCCATGTATTTTTGTGATCAATGTGGTGGCTAGCACAAGCATGCAAAGTAGCTCTCGTGATATTGCTGATTTCAGGGACTTAGAATTTCACTAAGTCATTTCCCTGTTGTTATTTTAATGCCATGTATTCATGATGCTACAGAGAGATCCATGCTTCTTTTGAGTATGTTCAGTAAGGATGATTTTGACATATTGTTATGCTCTATCCATCCATGTCCCTGTTTGCATTTATGGAGTACCCTAGCACGAATCAATCTTGCTCTACTTTTGTTATAAAATGTTCCTGGCAGATTGTTTACATGCTAATCAATTTTGCCAAGGTTGTTGTAGTTGATCCATGCATGCTATGAGATTGTTCTTGCCATGGTTAGCTTCTTGATCATGTCTTCTTGATGGTAGTATGCTTATTTTGTCATGCCATGCCTTGTGTTGAGTGCATCGAGCTCGTAAACATGCCTTCATAACTCTGTTTTTGCCATGTCCAGTTTTCTGCTAAGTCTGAATCTGTTAACGAAACTTGCTACATTTACATGGGTGCCATCATATCTTCTGATCCTTTTTGGCGTATGGACAGTAAGGGACTTTTGTTATGTGCTTTGAGTAGATTCATTCCATTCCTTTTATTTCTATGTTCTATTCCTGTAGCATGTTGTTATCTTGCTCTAAACATTGCTTCCTGATGTTAATTCCTGACATATTAGTATTTTCACTAAGTCTGTGAAGCTGATATCTTTTGCTCTTTTGCCATGCGTGTTTGAACCTGCTCTTGTGTGATTTAGCCGTAGCTCAGTGTTCATCTTTTGTCAAGCATCTTGAGTAGATCACTGCCATGTGCTTTGTTGTTATGTTGGAGTGCAGTAGCTTAGTTTCTTGTTGCATTCTAGATGGCATTGTGCTGGTAATCGTAGTATTGCGCCATTCTTGTTTTGCTTGCCATTTGCAAACCGTGCATCTGATTCCGATGATCTTTATATCGATTTCGACCGAAATCATCTCATATTTCCAGCGGCACTCTTGGTTTGCCAAGTTGAGACCTGATTCAATCTTTTCCTTCCGGAGCATGCATATGCATTGCATATCACATCCCGCATATCATGCCATGTTTTGCATCATGTTGCTTGCGCATTGCACCATGGTTGATTGTTGTTTCCTTTGCTTGTGTTCTTGTTTTGGGTAGAGCTGATAGACGAGTTCATGATCGAGGAACCCATTGAGTACGCTTACGAGGATCAAGCTTTCGTCAACTCTGAGTTCATTTCAGGCAAGATGACCATACCCTCGAAATCACTTCTATCTTTGCTTGCTAGTTGCTTGCTCTATTGCTATGCTGTGATACCTACCACTTGCTATAGCATGCCTCCCATATTGCAATGACAAGCCTCTAACCCACCTTGTCCTAGCAAACCGTTGTTTGGCTCAGACCCTCTTATAGTGTTGTTAGTTGCAGGTGAAGATGGAGTTTGTTCCATGTTGGAACATGGATATTTGTTGGGATATCACAATATCTCTTATTTTAATTAATGCACCTATATACTTGTTAAAGGGGGGAAGGCTTGGTCTTATGCCTGGTGTTTTGTTCCACTCTTGCCGCCCTAGTTTCCGTCATACCGATGTTATGTTCCTTGATTTTGCGTTCCTAACACGGTTGGGTGTTATGGGAACCCCTTGACGGTTCGCTTTGAATAAAACTCCTCCAGTAAGGCCCAACCTTGGTTCTACATTTGCCTAACAACCTATTACCCTTCCCTTGGGTCGGCCAACCCAAGGGTCATCTATATTTTAACCCCCTCCCCCCGGGCCAGTGCTTGTCTAAGTGTTGGTCCGAACCGGGCAGCCTGCGGGGCCACCTCGGGGTAACTCAAGGGTTGGTTTTACTCGTAGCTTGACCTATCCGGTGTGCCCTGAGAACGAGATATGTGCAGCTCCTATCGGGATTTGTCGGCACATTCGGGCGGCTTTGCTGGTCTTGTTTTACCATTGTCGAAATGTCTTGTAACCGGGATTCCGAGACTGATCGGGTCTTCTCGGGAGAAGGAATATCCTTCGTTGACCGTGAAAGCTTGTGATGGGCTAAGTTGGGACACCCCTGCAGGGTTTTGAACTTTCGAAAGCCGTGCCCGCGGTTATGGGCAGATGGGATTTTGTTAATGTCCGGTTGTAGAGAACTTGACACTTAACTTAATTAAAATGCATCAACCGCGTGTGTAGTCGTGATGGTCTCTTTCCGGCGGAGTCCGGGAAGTGAACACGGTTTTGGAGTTATGTTTGAACGTAAGTAGTTTCAGAATCACTTCTTGATCACTTCTAGTTCACGACTGTGCTTTTGTAGGATCGAAAGTATGTCTAGAGGGGGGTGATTAGACTACTTGACCAAATAAAAACTTAACCTTTTCCCAATTTTAGTTCTTGGCAGATTTTAGCTATTGTAGGACAAGTCAAGCAATCATCACACAATTCAAGCAAGCATGCAAAGAGTATATTGGCAGCGGAAAGTAAAGCATGCAACTTGCAAGAATGTAAAGGGAAGGGTTTGAAGAATTCAAACGCAATTGGAGACACGGATGTTTTTCCCGTGGTTCGGATAGGTGGTGCTATCCTACATCCACGTTGATGGAGACTTCAACCCACGAAGGGTAACAGTTGCGCGAGTCCACGGAGGGCTCCACCCACAAAGGGTAACGGTTGCGCGAGTCCACGAAGGGTAACGGTTGCGCGAGTCCACGGAGGGCTCCACCCACGAAGGGTCCACGAAGAAGCAACCACCCACGAAGGGTAACGGTTGCGCGAGTCCACGGAGGGCTCCACCCACGAAGGGTCCACGAAGAAGCAACCACCCACAAAGGGTCCACAGAGAAGCAACCACCCACAAAGGGTCCACGAAGTAGCAACCTTGTCTATCCCACCATGGCCATCGCCCACGAAGGACTTGCCTCACTAGCGGTAGATCTTCACGAAGTAGGCGATCTCCTTGCCCTTACAAACTCCTTGGTTCAACTCCACAATCTTGTCGGAGGCTCCCAAGTAACACCTAGCCAATCTAGGAGACACCACTCTCCAAGAAGTAACAAATGGTGTGTAGGTAATGAACTCCTTGCTCTTGTGCTTCAAATGATAGTCTCCCCAACACTCAACTCTCTCTCATAGGATTTGGATTTTGTGGAAAGAAGATTTGAGTGGAAAGCAACTTGGGGAAGGCTAGAGATCAAGATTCATATGGTAGGAATGGAATATCTTGATCTCAACACATGAGTAGGTGGTTCTCTCTCAGAACATATGAGTTGGAATTGTGTATGTGTTCTGATGGCTCTCTCCACGAATGAAGAGGAGGTGGAGGGGTATATATAGCCTCCACACAAAATCCAACCATTACACACAGTTTTCCAATCTCGGTGGGACCGAATCAACAAACTCGGTCGGACCGAAAAGGTAAACCTAGTGATCGTTAGAGATTTTCGGTGGGACTGACATGCAACTCGGTAGGACCGATATGGTTAGGGTTTGGGCATAACGTAATCTCGGTGAGACCGATTACACAAACTCGGTGAGACCGATTTTGGTAATTAGCTAACCAGAGAGTTGGTCAGGCAAACTCGGTGGGACCGATTTGCTCTTTTGGTGAGACCGAAAAGTTACAAAAAGGAAACACTGAATTTACATTGCAATCTCGGTGGGACCGATCCGCTCTTTCGATGAGACCGAAAAGTTACGAAAGGGAAACAGAGAGTTTGCAATCCCATCTCGGTGAGACCGAGATCCCTATCGGTAGAACCGAATTGCTAGGGTTTGGCAGTGGCTTATGACAAGTGAAACTCGGTGGCGCCGGATAGAAAGAATCGGTAGGACCGAGTTTGGCTTAGGGTTTAGGTCATATGTGGATATGGGAAAGTAGCTGAGAATTTTGGAGCATATCATTAAGCACATGAAGCAAGAGGCTCATTAAGCAACACCTCATCCCTCCTTGATAGTATTGGCTTTTCCTAAAGACTCAATGTGATCTTGGATCGCTATATAAAATGAAGAGTCTTGAGCTTTTGAGCTTGAGCCAATCCTTTATCCTTGGCATTTTGAGGGTTCCACTTTCACATCCATGCCATGCCAATCATTGAGCTTTCCTGAAATAATCATCTTGGAATAGCATTAGCTCAATGAGCTATATGTTGTTATGAATTACCAAAACCACCTAGGGATAGTTGCACTTTCAGCTTTGCTTCTCTTCTCGCTCTCATTTGCGTAAGTTAGCCACCATATATGCTAGTGCTTGCTGCAGCTCCGCCTCACTACCCTTTCCTACCCATAAGCTTAAATAGTCTTGATCGCGAGGGTGTGAGATTGTTGAGTCCCCGTGACTCCAGATTACTTCCAAAACCAGTTGCAGGTGCCGTTGATACCAGTGCAGATGACGCAACTGAGCTCAAGTGGGAGCCCGATGAAGATCGTGTTCGTTGTGTTGTTTCGTTTCCAGTTGATCAGTAGTGGAGCCCAGTCGGTGCGATCGGGGATCTAGCATTAGGGGTTGTCTTTCTTTATTTGGTTCCTAGCCGGACCTTGATTGTATTCTGGATGATGTAATGATATATTTATGTATTGTGTGAAGTGGCGATTGTAAGCCGACTCTTTATCCCTTTCTTATTCAGTACATGAGATGTGTAAAGATTACCCCTCTTGCGACATGCCTACCATGCGGTTATGCCTCTAAGTCGTGCCCCGACACATGGGAGATATAGCCGCATCGTGGGTGTTACATGCTTGCACGCTACAACAACAACGCTTACAAGATCGACCTCCCGCGCGACAAGTACAACGTGAGCGACATATTCAATGTCAAGGATCTATCGCCCTACCATGGTGATGAAGAATTCGATCCGAGGTCGGATCTTTCCCAAGGGAGGGGAGATCATGCGGAGCATCCCAAGATCATCCCCATGGACCTACCTACGTCTCCCACGACACCACTTGGACCAATGGCAAGGGCACGAGCAAAGGCTATTGAAGATAAGGTGAACTCTCTCCTCTCCGAACTACCACTTTCTATACATGAGACATGGCTACAACCTCAAGCGGAGACACTATGCGTGATCAGGTACTTGGAGAGCCACGGAGCAGCTACACCCACCGGACAAGGCGACAAGGACACCAAGCACCAAGGTCATGAAGAAGGAAAGCCAACGAAGCTACAGCCACCGGACGACCGGTCGGGACCGGACGTCCGGAGCCTGAAGCCACAGCCGAACCCCAGCGAGCGGACGTCCGGTCCGGACCGGACGACCGGTGTCACCGCACCCAAGCCAAATCAGCGGAAGACCGACGCCACCGGATGACCGGCGACCGGACGACCGACCAACTCCGGAAATCCGGTGCCCATGCAACTGAGCCAGAACCAACGGAAGTCCGGAAGCCACCGGACGTTCGGACGCCCATGAACCATCGGACGACCGGTCCCCAGCGGACGTCCGTACCTCTCTACGCATAGGATTCAGGCCCGAGGCCCATGTACCCCCTCACTTCGTCCCCATTTGCATTAAGACTATAAATAGACCTCCTATTCCTCCTAGCTAGGGTTAGCAAAGTAGTAGCTCATTAGAGATAGAGCTTTGCTCATCCATTACGGATCTACTCCACGAGAGAGACCACGACCCCTCTTCGGAGAAGATCCCTTGGATTCAAGACCGCCTTTTGGGTGGCCCCCATTAAGACCTTTGGAGAAGAACCGGTTACCGTGTATCGTCCCTTGTTGACTTTGAATCATGTATCTTCCTTTGTGTTCATGGATCTAGCGCATGTGTGATCATACTTGTTGGTTTGAGTGATTCTCTTGTGTTTTCCCTCGTGTTTCCTCTCATGATTCCCCTCGTGTTCTTCGCGGGATCCGCTCCTTTTGTGAAAGATCGGCTGTATAGGGTTACACCCTACATCACCCATCCCCTCTGAGGCCTTGTACAATGCAAGGTGCTTAGAGAAATAAATCAGGCTTTCTTTAAGCACTGATGTTTATTTGTACAGGATAGACGCGTAGTTAGCTGTCTCTCCTGTAGAAATAGGCATCGGTGCTTCAGAAAAATCTGGTTTACTTTCCTAAGCACCTCACTAAGCACCTAGCATTGTATAAAGCCAGATGGTGCTGGAAAACCCCCTCTACAGGTGGAAAACCCCCTCTACCAAACGAAGCATGAGTAGTAGTGTTTGGGTGTAGGAGCTGAGCTTGGAGTTGTACATGGGGGAAATCAACCCATTTGAAGCACATTTGTATTCTATTTATAAAATAACTCCATGTAATGAATAAATGGGTTTTGAACTACAAGTGATAGCTAGAGCTATGCTAAAATTATGAATTAGAGCCGGCGGTTTGAATAGTCACTCAACATGTGTTTTGATTGGATAATTAGTGCCACATACGCATAAGTACATATAAATACGTCTCGAAAACTTATAGAGTGACCATATTGGACAACTTAGGCCCTGTTTAGGCCCTGTTTGGTTCGGCTGTGGATTTCTAAAAATAGGTGTAAAAAACCTGTTGTGGAAAAACAGCTATGAAAAATCTGATGTGAAAAAGATATAGGTCATTTAGCAAACCAGCTGATACAGCTTTTTCAGATTTTGGCCCGCAGCGGAATCAGATTTTGGAAAGCACGTCCTAGGCTGCTTCCGCTTTTGGTTCAGATTTTGGCAGCGGATTTCTGGAATCGGATTCTACTGGGTTCGCCCTTTGGTTCAGATTCTGCTGCGCGGCAGCAAAATCCGTCGATAAAAGCTGAACCAAACAGGGCCTTAAGCAACCTCCGTGACCATATTTAGGGCATTTTGAAGTTCAGTTGCCAAAATGGGACAGATGATTTTTGCTCATTTTATACCTCGGAGGCTCGGAGCAGCTTAGCAACAGAGTATACAGAGGTACTCCAGCAGCCGGGCGCCGTTCGTCCAGGAAACTATAAATGATTAGTAAAGCCCTTGAGATGATAGCAAATGTGCAGTGTAGTGCAGGGGAGTTAGTTCTCGATTCTCATTGAATGGAGCCAGACAGTGAACTTATTCTCAGCAACAGCCCACCGCAGACCCACAGAAAAAGAGTGGCACCACAATTACAAATGGTGTGATCCTTCAATTGGCTGGCAAGGAGAATAGGGTCCAGCTCCAGCTCCAGCCAGCAATTGACTAAGAAAAGCACAGCACCCAAATGTGGAATCCACAATGGGAAGAGGAGCACAGAGGAATAAAGCAAGATCCGGCTAGAAAAGGGCAGCAGCAGAACAAACTTCCCCATCAAAGGAGCAGCGGAAGTGGAAGAAAGTGATTGACTCACAGTCTAAACTTTATCTATATCCTAATCGTCTGGGCAGACCACAATCGAAAGAAAGCACCAGGCTTGGCTATCATTTTGCCTTTGGTGACTTCAGTGCTGAACGCAAACAACAAGCATGAGGACTTGCTAACAGAACTCAAAGTGACACCGGAAACTATAGTAAGAGAACCATCTTCATAAGCGTACAAGTTCTGAGCTCTATAATGTATTGTATAGCAGGTTAAAGGGGGGGAATACATGGTTCAGGGTCCCTAAATACATAGCGCTTCATCAGATGAACATCTCAGCCTAAGGTGAGCAGAAAACAGAATACATCAAGCATTTAACAAGATCATGCGATCTTATGGCAGGAATAAAGCTAGAGTTTTCAGCAGTGTATGCCACAGCAAAGCATGAGTATCGACACAGAAAGAGAAAACATCATTGAATGGTTCAAAGAAGTTGGTGCTGTTTATCTATTTTGCTGGATAAGACCAGATGGTTGCCACTAAAATACTACACCTAAACATAGCAATCAGTTTAGTTTTGAAAAGAATGGGCGTAGCAATCAGTCATTGTGCCACCAATCTAAACTAGTAAATCTTTTATAAGATGTATAAATTCAAGTGTAGAGAAGTACTCCCTCCGTTCCTAAAAACTCCCTCCGTCCGGAAATACTTGTCATCAAAATGGATTAAAGGAGATGTATCTAGACGTATTTTAGTTCTAGATACATCCCTTTTCATCCATTTTGATGACAACTATTTTCGGACGGAGGGAGTATAAGTCTTTTTGGAGATTCAAATGCGGACTACATACGGAGCAAAATGAGTGGATCTACATTCTAAAATATGTCTATATACATCCGTTGAACACTAGCAACAGAGGGAGTACTAAGAAAAGCTCACCTAATAAGACTTATACACTAGAATACCTTATGACTGGAGAACACTGGCAACAGCCACCAAGGCACCAACCAAAGTTCTTACCACGGCATACGCGGCAATGCTTTCCAACAAGCATAATTGGTTGATGAGTTTGGTACATTGCTTGCAGTTCGTATGTGGGATCATACTGTTGACACAATGACTTCTGAAATTCTCTAGGAAGTAGGCAGGCATGGTTGAACAGCATATCAATCACGATTAGAGAATGCACATACGGCAAGAAACAAACATGAAAAATTAACCTTACCACAACAAAATGCAATTGTGTGATATCACTAGATAAAGAAATAAAACCGAAAAACCATTTGGATAGGAGTGGACAAAAATAAACCTTGAGAATTGTCGAGATAAACTCAACAGCGTTGACAAAATTGCCCTTCCCCCTGAATTACAGAAAACTCCCAATTTACGAATACATGACACAAGTTCTTATTACTGTTGAAACTTCAGTAATAACAGACACATCCTTCCAATTCACTGAGATCAAAATTGCAAGCAGTTGCACACGAAAAAACTCAACCTGTTACCTTACTTTCTCATCTTCCCTCCCGATCTACAACGCCACAAGAATTATATCCTAATATAACCAATCTATGACTCTAATCTGAATAGAAGGCCAGAGCCACATCACCTCGCCCGATTCAGTCGAGCCATCCTGTTTGCCGGAGCACAGCGTCGCGTACCCGTCGAAGATCTCGGCCCTTGAGCGTGCGACCGGCGCCCTCCAGCATCGAGAAGGGGGCGGCCGGCCCGGCGCCACCAGCAGACGCGCGCGCGACCATCTCGTGCGGGGGCAGCATGGCGGCCTCCCCGTGCCGGAGCTCGTCATCGTCGTCCAGTTCGTCCCACTTGTCCATTGCCGGCTTCGGGGGCGGGCGGACGGGAACCTTAACTGGAGCCGACTGGTGATACTGCGGGGCCGGTGCGCGGTTCTTGGGCCTCGGGTTCGCCGGGATAGCCCACGCGACGGAGGCAGGGGACTGGGTGGGCGACAGCGAACCACCAGATGCCGAAGTGGCAGCCGCGATGGTGGCCTTGCGCCGGAGCAGCGTGGCCGGGGTGGCCGCGACAGCCGACGCCGCTGCCCCGCTCCCGCCCCCGGCGCGGCGAACAAGGAGCCTTTTGTCCCCCTCGTGCAGCGCGGCGAGGAGACCGAGGTGGCTATGCGGAACCCGGGTCGGGCTCCCTGGCCCGTCGGGCCGCGCGTCCGAGGCGGCGACTGGGGCAGAAGAGAACATGAAGTCGTCCTCGTGGAACTCATCCCCGGCGACGAACGACGACTCCGTCGGCGACGAGGAGGGCGACGAGAACAACCCGACGAACCGCTCGGTAGCCGGCGACCGGCGCGGCCGGTACTCGTCCATGGGCGCGCGCTCGGCCGCTCCGGCGAGGGGGTCAGGGCTCAGAGGGGAGGCGCGCGCGCGCGTGCGGGTGGGGGTTGAGGGCCCCGTGGGCTCGGGGTCCCAGCGATGGGCGGCCGGGCGACGTGATGGGGATGGGGAAGGGGGGGAGAAGGTAAGGAGTTCTGGTGGGTTTCACTTTTTATGGGCGCGGCTGCGATCCACCGGAAGGGTCACCCCGCCCGGCTTTGTTGCCCGGCTCGGTTGGACAGGCTGCAACAAGAAGTTCGAGGTTCAGATGTTGTACTCCGTATTTTGGTTCGACTAGATCGACTAAGAAAAAAATCCAGAATATGATCATTTTTTTAGGTTGATTGAGAAACGAGACGATTTTAAGCCAACACTGGCTCCCTTATTTTAGCTCGATATAGATTGATATCGTATAATTATATTAACAATCTTATATTTACTAGTATTGGAGGCATCTATTATCTTGGTCTCAAATTAGTTGTCTTAAATTTGTCCAGATACGGATGTATCTAACATTAAAACGTGTCTAAATACGGATGTCTCTAACGCTAAAACGTGTCTAGATACATTGATATCTAGAAAAATCCGAGTCAACTAATTTGAAACGGAGGTAGTATTAAATATCCTGTTATTCTGACCAAAGTTTGAGAGCAGTCATGTCTTTATTTTTCTCTCTTGCTAGTTTATTCATGATCTTTTGCTAGACACTATCCGTATCTAGAGAAATTTAAGACAAGTAATTCGAGACGGAGTGGGTACTAGTCTTCAATTGAGAGAGAATAAGTCAAATTTACTTTATAGTGATTTCTTATGTTGTGTTTTGGTCTATCTTGTTCGAAAAAATGTTTTAGATTATTAAAGAAATCATCTTATTTAGTTCGAAAGAGATCGACTCGAGATTGTTACAAGCTAAAAAAGTCACTTTTTACAGTTCAACCTTGAGTTTCGCTCAGTTTGAAAACTCAAATTTTAGTATAAACTGAGTTGACTCTAGTCCAACTCGCTCGGACTCGACTCGTTTGCAGGCCTAGGTGGATACTGGATAGGGGAAAGGCCAAAAATCAATGCAATCGGGTACTCCAAAAAGGCAAAGACGATGCATCACCATCTTAGCAAGCTCTCGTGTGAAAAATTGAGGTGGAAGGAAGAGCATGAAAACGAACACAAGATCGTCAAGGTAGTGTTAGAAGCCTTTTTTAGGCTGTATCAATGTGCGCTAGTGCGAGGAGTTAGATTATCTTAGGCGATGTAGGTGGAGTTGGCATTGCATGCTTCCTGTAAGGTGCAATATGTATTTGCTAACATGGAGCAATTTTCTATCCCATCATCTACTTTAATATATAGTGCACACGTTTATGCGTATTTGGGAAAAAACATACTCCAAAATTAGGATCCTCCAGGCTACGCCACTTTAGCTATTTATATATCTTTTTATTTCTTTGTGGTAGAAGAATTATAATGCCCAACTGAACAAGTTACAATATGCCCTTAAGCCACTTGACGCTTAAGTGATTTCGATTCACAACTCAATGAATCAAAAATTACCGATCATGATCTGGAAAATAATAAATTTATATCTCAAGACTATCAAACATAGGAAAATAGATTCACAGAAAAGATTCTTTCATAGGCATATACCCTTCAAAAGGCTACTTAACATAAGTAATTTATTCTGACAAAGCATCTACAATCGGATCTAGCAAATCCAGCGTCTGCGGACGTGTCTGGACACGTTCACGGATAGTGACCGATCATCTCTCAAATGTTTGCACCCACAATTGTATGCTTCATTAGCAAATCCACAAAATCCTAGGTCTAGCCTTCCTTGGTTGTACCTGACAGTGGCAGTTTACACTCCCTTGTTGAAGACACTATCTAGAGATTACTCGGTCCTTCTCTTTCGGGTGAAAACTGATGTCGCTTGAAACTGCGTCGGTATTTCCTCAAAAAGGAAGGGATGATGCAGTACAGCTACGGTAGGTATTTTCCTCAGTTATGAAACCAAGGTATCAATCCAGTAGGAGAACCAAGCAACACTATGTAAATGGTACCTGCACACAAAGAACAAATACTTGCAACCCGACACATATGAGGGGTTGTCAATCCCTCTTCAGGTAACGGCGCCAGAAATTGTCAAATTGACGGGATAAAAATTGTGGTGTATTGGTGAAAGGATCGAAATGGTTGACTAGAGGGGGGGTGAATAGGCAACTGCCAATTTTTATCTTTTTCTTAAAAAATTAGATTTAGCAACAAATATGTTGTCTAGATGTGCAACTAGGTGAGCAACATATATGATGCAAACAACAACAACAACAACAAGTGCAAGCAAATGATACAACACACCAATAGCTTGCACAAAGTAAAGGGAAGAGATAATCACAAGTGAAGTCGGTGGAGACGAGAATGTGTTACCGGAGTTCCTTCCCTTTAGGGGAAGTACGTCTCCGTTGGAGCGATTGTGAGGATTCGTTCGCCCATGTTGGTTCGTCTTCTTCATGGACTCGATATTCTTTCTAGCGGGATTTCATGCAAGATGACCGTCACCTTGGATCTCACTACTATATTTGCTATGCTAGTTGTCTCGATGCTATCGCTATGTCGCGCTACCTACCACTTGTTTATCAAGCCTCCCAAATTGCCATGATAGATTCTAACCTTTTCACCCTCCCTAGCAAACTGTTGTGTGGCTATGTTACCGCTTTGCTCAGGCCCTCTTATAGCGTTGCTAGTTGTAGGTGCAGTTGCAGATTGTTCCATGTTGGGACATGAATGTCATGGATATTTCTTGGGATATCACAATATCTCTTATTTTAATTAATGCATCTATATGCTTGGTAAAGGGTGGAAGGCTCGGCCTTATGCCTGGTGTTTTGTTCCACTCTTGCCGCCCTAGTTTCCATCATACCGGTGTTATGTTCCTTGATTTTGCGTCCCTAATACGGTGAGGGTTTATGAGCCCCTCTTGATAGTTTGCTTTGAATAAAACTCTTCCAGCAAGGCCGAACATTGGTTTTACCATTTGCCTAATAACAACTAAAACTCGCATAGGGACTTTCCGGACCCCGAGGATTCTTAATCAACCCCCCGAGCCAGTGCTCCTCATGAGTGTTGGTCCAAACCTGTCAACCGCCGGTGGCCGCCAGGGGCAACTCTGTTATTTTGGCCTACCAGAAGTTTGGACAATCCGGTCGTGGCCTGAGAGGAGATAAGCGCCGCTACTATCAGGGTGTCGGCACGTCGGGAGGTCTTGCTAGACTTGTTTTACCATTGTCAAAATGTCTTGTGCATCGGGATTCCGAGTCTGATCGGAGGGTCCCGCGATGGAGGATTGTCTCCGCGGGTCATGGGCTAAGTTGGGACACCCCTGCAGGGTTTAAACTTTCGAGAGTCGTGCCCGTGGTTATGTGGCAGATGGGAATTTGTTAATATCTGGTTGTAGAGAACTTGGACTTAATTAAGAGACACCAACTGCGTGTGTAGCCGTGATGGTCTCTTTTCAGCGAAGTCCGGGAAGTGAACATGGTTTGGGTTATGTTTGAACGTAAGTAGTTTCAGGATCACTTCTTGATCACTTCTAGCTTCACGACCGCTACATAGCCTCCCATCTTACTCTTATTTGCGCATGTTAGCCACCATATTTGCTTAGTGCTTGCTACAACTCCACCTCATTACCTTATCCTACCCAGAAGCTTAAATAGTCTTGATCTCGCGGGTGTGAGATTGCTGAGTCCTCGTGACTCACGGATACTTTCCAAACAGTTGCAGGTGACAATGATACCGATGCAGGTGATGCTACTGAATTCAAGTGGGAGTTTGACGAGGACCTTGGTCATTATTATGTTTCGTTTTCTGATGATCAGTAGTGGAGCCCAGTTGGGACGATCGGGGATCTAGCATTTGGGGTTTATCTTCTTTTCATTTGGTTGTCCGTAGTCGGACTATGTGTGTACTTGGATGATGTATGAACTATTTAAGTTTTGTGTGACGTGGCGAGTGTAAGCCAACCCTCTTTATCCCTTTCTTGTTCATTACATGGCATTATGTGAAGATGACCCTTCTTGCGACAAAACCACAATGCGGTTATGCCTCTAAGTCGTGCCTCGACACATGGGAGATATAGCCGCATCGTGGGCATTACAAGTCTCCCCAAGAAGCCACTAGGTCCACCGTATTATCCTCACACCCTCACACAATGCGAGATGTCGTGATTCCACTGGTGGTGCCCTTGAAGGCGGTAACCGAACCTTTACAAACAAGGTTGGTGCAATCTCCACAACTTGATTAGAGGCTCCCAACGATACCACGGAGCTTCACCATAATGGAATGTGGCTCCGAGGTGACCTCAACCGTCTAGGGTGCTCAAACACCCAAGACTAATAAGATCCGCAAGGGATTAGTGGGGGAATCAAATTTCTCTTGGTGGAAGTGTAGAACCAGGCCTTCTCAACCAATCCCTAGAAAATCAACAAGTTTGATTGGCTAGAGAGAGAGATTGGGCAGAAATGAGCTTTGGAGCAACAATGGAACTTGGGGAAAAAGAGGTAGGTCTTCTTGGGGAAGAAGACCTCCTTTTATAGTGGGGAATCAAATCCAACTGTTATCCTACGAGTCAGCCCGCAGAGAGCGGTACTACCGCTCATGGGAGCGGTACTACTGCTTTGCCCAGTGGTAGTACCGCTGGGGCTGTGCACAGACAGTAGAGAGAAGGAACAGGAGAGAGAGAGAGAGACCCCGAGCGGAACTAGTAGCGGTGGTAGGACGGTACTACCGCGCCTACTGTCGCTGCTACAGCCGCCCAACCCGACACGAGAAATGATGGTCTCGAATCAAGGTGGTACCAGCGCGGAACAGGAGTCGTACTGCCGCTGATGGCTACGAGCGGTACTACCGCTGTGAAACAGCGGTACTACAGCTTGATGCTGTCAGCGGTAATGCCGCTCCAACTCGGCGGTACTGCCGTTGGCTCCTCCCAAGTGCCACTTCCACGATATCAGTATACTCCAAGGAAGAGGAAAGGAGCTGGGGGTGCAAGATAGATGTGTACGCGTTGATTCCACCCTAGCCTTTCCGATACAGACCCCCTCTTGATAGTACGATGTCTCCTATGACTCAAATCCAACAAAACCGAAATGAAAGAGACTATGCCGTCTTCACCTTGAGCTCAGAGGGGAAATGAATCGTCTTGTGCCAATGAATAAATATCTGAAAGCTCAACGCACATGATTAGTCTGTAAAAGTATTGTCACCAATCACCAAAATCACTTAGAGCGAGGCGTTGGGCTCTAACTGAACCCGAGCGATTGCACTGCAGGCTACGCGTTACTGAACCCGAGCGATCGATCGATGGATGTTAACTGAACCCGATCGAGCGATTCCTTCGCTACTGCTGCTAACTGAAGCCGATCGATGCTGCCTCTGGGATGAATAGTGAGTGTTGCGGGGGGGGGGGGGGGGGTGAACAGTGGGGGGGGGGG